>NC_069503.1:255112231-255307231 GCF_027579735.1 Bombina bombina
TTACTAGTGATGTTGATTTGTAGTTGATGTAATGTAAAAGTATGAAACAATTTAATGCTGTTGTGAATATTCAATAAGTACAATCCATAAGTCCACCATAGGGAAATAGTCATCTCTTGATCTATTTATCATAGCTGGGTCTAACGCAGAAAAGCATGTATTTTCTAGCGCTGGTATTTGGAGTTTTTAGGTCTACGCTATTTGCGTGCGTTAGGGAAATCTGTCTTTCGCGTGCACGAGCACGTCTTCCCCATAGAAGTCAATGGAGGATCTAAATTTTGGTAAAATTTTTTTTCAAAGACTGGTTTTCCTTGTAAAGTGAGTGACGTCATGAGCTTGTGTGAAAAAGTAACTAAATCGTGTTCATTTAGTAATAAAAAACTTTTTTGTGTATGTAATGTGGTGTATATTGTTTGTATGCATCGATGAGTGTATGTTTGTGATAATATTATTAGTTATATGAAGCTATATGAGTGTGTTTTCCCGTGTGTCAATGTAAGTCAATGGCAAAATGGATTTGTGTTGTTTTTTTTCTAACACCCGAGATCTCGCAACTTTGATCCTTTGTATTTTGATGAAAAATTATTAAATCATAAAAATAAATATAGTGTAGTGTTTGTATGAGTGTAAGTGTAGTTTGTGTAATATTTGTTTTTTTATTCGTGGATGTTTATTTTGTCGGTATATGTTAACTACTGGGTCTGCGCTGTCGGTAGAGATTTGTGCGTTGGGTGATTTTTGAGTGTCGGTAACTGAACTCTAAATACCGGAGTCCGTAAAAAACAAGCGTTAGGAGCCTCTAACGCTGGTTTTTACAGCTGACGCCAAACTCTAAATCTAGGCCTTAATGTCTTACTATTTTTCAGCAAGAATAGCTCAGACAACACATTGGTACGACTTGACAAAGGATATCCAGTGGGTACAACTAGAAGCTAACATTGCGAACAGAGTCACAACTAAACTCTCATTACCCAACCCTAAATCCAAAATTATACCATTAATAAGCTATAAGTCCCTAATAGACAAAACAGTGCAAGAAAAATGGGCAAACAAGGGACTATATAGAATAGCCGACACATTAATTAATGGGAAATTTATGAATATTGTACAATATAATGAACTAGACCCTTCAGATTCACACACATGGTTCTACTACCTTCAATTAAGATCAAGAGTAGCAGAAGTCATAGGGCCAACATTAACCTATACAGCTATTACTACACCCCTTGAATCTTTGTGCCTTGCAAAAACAAGACGGAAAGGTTTAATAAGACTTTTATACTACACCATTAATTTAAAGCAGACAGATAAAAAACATAATTTATGCTTACCTGATAAATTCCTTTCTTCTGTAGTGTGATCAGTCCACGGGTCATCATTACTTGTGGGATATTAACTGCTCCCCTACAGGAAGTGCAAGAGGATTCACCCAGCAGAGTTGCTATATAGCTCCTCCCCTCTACGTCACCTCCAGTCATTCGACCAAGGACCAACGAGAAAGGAGAAGCCAAGGGTGTAGTGGTGACTGGAGTATAATTTAAAAAATATTTACCTGCCTTAAAAAACAGGGCGGGCCGTGGACTGATCACACTACAGAAGAAAGGAATTTATCAGGTAAGCATAAATTATGTTTTCTTCTGTTAAGTGTGATCAGTCCACGGGTCATCATTACTTCTGGGATACCAATACCAAAGCAAAAGTACACGGATGACGGGAGGGATAGGCAGGCTCTTTATACAGAAGGAACCACTGCCTGAAGAACCTTTCTCCCAAAAATAGCCTCCGAGGAAGCAAAAGTGTCAAATTTGTAAAATTTGGAAAAAGTATGAAGCGAAGACCAAGTTGCAGCCTTGCAAATCTGTTCAACAGAGGCCTCATTCTTAAAGGCCCAAGTGGAAGCCACAGCTCTAGTGGAATGAGCTGTAATTCTTTCAGGAGGCTGCTGTCCAGCAGTCTCATAAGCTAAACGAATTATGCTACGAAGCCAAAAAGAGAGAGAGGTAGCAGAAGCTTTTTGACCTCTCCTCTGACCAGAGTAAACGACAAACAGGGAAGACGTTTGTCGAAAATCTTTAGTTGCCTGTAAATAAAATTTAAGGGCACGAACTACATCCAGATTGTGCAAAAGACGTTCCTTCCTCGAAGAAGGATTTGGGCACAAGGATGGAACAACAATCTCCTGATTGATATTCCTGTTAGTGACTACCTTAGGTAAGAACCCAGGCTAAGTACGCAGAACTACCTTATCCGAGTGAAAAATCAAATAAGGAGAATCACAATGTAAGGCTGATAACTCAGAGACTCTTCGAGCCGAGGAAATAGCCATTAAAAATAGAACTTTCCAAGATAACAACTTTATATCAATGGAATGAAGGGGTTCAAACGGAACACCCTGTAAAACGTTAAGAACAAGGTTTAAACTCCATGGTGGAGCCACAGCTTTAAACACAGGTTTAATCCTGGCCAAAGCCTGACAAAAAGCCTGAACGTCTGGAACTTCTGACAGACGCTTGTGTAACAGAATGGACAGAGCTGAGATCTGTCCCTTTAAGGAACTAGCGGATAACCCCTTTTCTAAACCTTCTTGTAGAAAAGACAATATCCTAGGAATCCTAACCTTACTCCAAGAGTAACCTTTGGATTCGCACCAATATAGGTATTTACGCCATATTTTATGGTAAATCTTTCTGGTGACAGGCTTCCTAGCCTGTATTAAGGTATCAATAACTGACTCAGAAAAACCACGCTTTGATAAGATCAAGCGTTCAATTTCCAAGCAGTCAGCTTCAGAGAAGTTAGATTTTGATGTTTGAAAGGACCCTGAATCAGAAGGTCCTGTTTCAGAGGTAACGACCAAGGTGGACAGAATGACATGTCCACCAGATCTGTATACCAAGTCCTGCGTGGCCATGCAGGCGCTATTAGAATCACTGATGCTTTCTCCTGTTTGATTCTGGCAATCAATCGAGGAAGCATCGGGAAAGGTGGAAACACATAAGCCATCCTGAAGGTCCATGGTGCTGTCAAGGCATCTATCAGGACCGCTTCCGGATCCCTGGATCTGGACCCGTAGCGCGGAAGCTTGGCGTTCTGTCGAGATGCCATGAGATCTATCTCTGGTTTGCCCCAACGTGGAAGTATTTGGGCAAAGACCTCTGGATGAAGTTCCCACTCCCCCGGATGAAAAGTCTGACGACTTAAGAAATCCGCCTCCCAGTTCTCCACTCCCGGGATGTGGATTGCAGACAGGTGGCAAGAGTGAGACTCTGCCCAGCGAATTATCTTCGATACTTCCATCATTGCTAGGGAGCTTCTTGTCCCTCCCTGATGGTTGATATAAGCTACAGTCGTGATGTTGTCCGACTGGAACCTGATGAACCCCCGAGTTGCTAACTGGGGCCAAGCCAGAAGAGCATTGAGGACTGCTCTCAATTCCAGAATGTTTATTGGAAGAAGACTCTCCTCCTGATTCCATAGTCCCTGAGCCTTCAGAGAATTCCAGACAGCGCCCCAACCTAGTAGGCTGGCGTCTGTTGTTACAATTGACCAGTCTGGCCTGCTGAATGGCATTCCCCTGGACAGATGTGGCCGATAAAGCCACCATAGAAGAGAATTTCTGGTCTCTTGAATGGAATGAAGGACACGGCATGCATTTTGAAGTTTTGTTAACCTGTCCTCTGTCAGGTAAATCTTCATTTCTACAGAATCTATCAGAGTCCCCAGGAAGGGAACTCTTGTGAGTGGAAAGAGAGAACTTTTCTCTTCGTTCACTTTCCATCCATGCGACCTTAGAAATGCCAGTACTATCTCTGTATGAGATTTGGCAGTTTGAAAGCTTGAAGCTTGTATCAGTATGTCGTCTAAGTACGGAGCTACTGAAATTCCTCGCGGTCTTAGTACCGCCAGAAGAGTGCCCAGAACCTTTGTGAAGATTCTTGGAGCCGTAGCCAGTCCGAATGGAAGAGCTACAAACTGGTAATGCCTGTCTAAAAAGGCAAACCTTAGATACCGGTAATGACTTCTGTGAATCGGTATGTGAAGGTAAGCATCCTTTAAATCCACTGTGGTCAAGTACTGACCCTCTTGGATCATGGGCAAAATTGTTCGAATAGTTTCCATCTTGAACGATGGAACTCTTAGGAATTTGTTTAGGATCTTTAAATCCAAGATTGGCCTGAAGGTTCCCTCTTTTTGGGAACTACAAACAGATTTGAGTAAAACCCTTGTCCTTGTTCCAACCGCGGAACTGGATGGATCACTCCCATTAATAAAAGATCTTGTACGCAGCGTAGAAACGCTTCCTTCTTTGTTAGGTTTGTTGACAACCTTGACAGATGAAATCTCCCTTTTGGGGGAGAGGATTTGAAGTCCAGAAGGTATCCCTGAGATATGATCTCTAACGCCCAGGGATCCTGAACATCTCTTGCCCAAGCCTGGGCGAAGAGGGAAAGTCTGCCCCCCACTAGATCCGGTCCCGGATCGGGGGCCCTCAATTCATGCTGTCTTAGGGGCAGCAGCAGGTTTTCTGGCCTGTTTGCCCCTGTTCCAGGACTGGTTAGGTTTCCAGCCTTGTCTGTAGCGAGCAACAGCTCCTTCCTGTTTTGGTGCAGAGGAAGTTGATGCTGCTCCTGCTTTGAAATTACGAAAGGAACGAAAATTGGACTGTCTAGCCTTGGCTTTGGCCTTGTCCTGAGGCAGGGCATGACCTTTACCTCCTGTAATGTCATCAATAATCTCTTTCAAGCCGGGCCCGAATAAGGTCTGCCCTTTGAAAGGAATATTAAGCAATTTAGATTTAGACGTAACATCAGCTGACCAGGATTTTAGCCACAGAGCTCTGCGTGCCTGAATGGCGAATCCTGAATTTTTAGCCGCAAGTTTAGTTAAATGTACTACGGCATCTGAAATAAATGAAATAGCTAACTTAAGGAATTTAAGTTTGTGTGTGATGTCATCTAGTGTGGATGATTGAAGTGTCTCTTCCAGAGACTCAAACCAAAATGCTGCTGCAGCCGTGACAGGCGCAATACATGCAAGAGGTTGCAATATAAACCCTTGTTGAACAAACATTTTCTTAAGGTAACCCTCTAATTTTTTATCCATTGGATCTGAAAAAGCACAGCTATCCTCCACTGGGATAGTGGTACGCTTAGCTAAAGTAGAAACTGCTCCCTCCACCTTAGGGACCATTTGCCATAAGTCCCGTGTGGCGGCGTCTATTGGAAACATTTTTCTGAATATAGGAGGGGGTGAGAAAGGCACACCGGGTCTATCCCACTCCTTAGTAACAATGTCAGTAAGTCTCTTAGGTATAGGAAAAACGTCAGTACTCGTCGGTACCGCAAAATATTTATCCAACCTACACATTTTTTCTGGGATTGCAACTGTGTTACAATCATTCAGAGCCGCTAATACCTCCCCTAGTAACACACGGAGGTTCTCAAGCTTAAATTTAAAATTTGAAATGTCTGAGTCCAGTTTATTTGGATCAGAACCGTCACCCACAGAATGAAGCTCTCCGTCTTCACGTTCTGCAAACTGTGACGCAGTATCAGACATGGCCCTTGCATTATCAGCGCACTCTGTTCTCATCCCAGAGTGATCACGTTTACCTCTTAGTTCTGGTAGTTTAGCCAAAACTTCAGTCATAACAGTAGCCATATCTTGTAATGTGATTTGTAATGGACGCCCAGATGCACTCGGCGCTACAATATCACGCACCTCCTGAGCGGGAGATGCAGGTACTGACACATGAGGCGAGTTAGTCGGCATAACTCTCCCCTCGTTGTTTGGTGAAATATGTTCAATTTGTACAGATTGACTATTTTTTAAAGTAGCATCAATACATTTAGTACATAAATTTCTATTGGGCTCCACTTTGGCATTAACACATATAGCACAGAGATATTCCTCTGAATCAGACATGTTTAACACACTAGCAAATAAACAGCAACTTGAAAATACTTTTCAAAGTAATTTACAAATAATATGAAAACGAACTGTGCCTTTAAGAAGCACAGAAAATATTATAACAGATAAAATAATTAAGTTATAGCATCAATCTTTGTCAGAATATACAGTTTTAGCAAAGGATTGTTCCCCTCAGCAAATGATAACTAACCCAGGCAGCAGAAAAAAATACACAAATAAACGTTTTTTATATCACAGTCAATACAATCAGCACAGCTCTGCTGTGAATGATTACTTCCCTCAAAAAAGACTCTTGAGATCCCTGAACTCTGAAGAGATGAACCGGATCATGCAGGAAGAAAATGAATCTCTGACTGAGTTTTTCTGATGCATAGTGAAAGCACCAAAATGGCCCCTCCCCCACACACATAACAGTGAGAGGGATCAGTGAACTGCTCTAATTTAAATCAAAACTATTGCCAAGTGGAAAAAAAGTGCCCAAAACATTTTTTCACCCAGTACCTCAGAGAAAAAAACGTTTTTACATGCCAGCAAAAAAACGTTTTACCTCAATAATTAATTGTCATTTAAAACCTATTGCAAGTCCCTGCAAAATAGGTTAAGTCTATGTATACAGTTTAAAAGCCAGAGAAGTACCATTTCCCAGAAAACTGAAGTGTAAAATATACATACATGACAGCCTGATATCAGCTACATCTACTGCATTCAAGGCTGAGTTTACATTATAACGGTATGGCAGGATTTTCTCATCAATTCCATGTCAGAAAATAATAAACTGCTACATACCTCTTTGCAGATTAATCTGCCTGCTGTCCCCTGATCTGAAGTTTACCTCTCCTCAGATGGCCGAGAAACAGCAATATGATCTTAACTACTCCGGCTAAAATCATAGAAAAACTCAGGTAGATTCTTCTTCAAATTCTACCAGAGAAGGAATAACACACTCCGGTGCTATTATAAAATAACAAACTTTTGATTGAAGATATAAAAACTAAATATATCACCATAGTCCTCTCACACATCCTATCTAGTCGTTGGGTGCAAGAGAATGACTGGGGGTGATGTAGAGGGGAGGAGCTATATAGCAACTCTGCTGGGTGAATCCTCTTGCACTTCCTGTAGGGGAGCAGTTAATATCCCACAAGTAATGATGACCCGTGGACTGATCACACTTAACAGAAGAAAGACAACGCATATGAGAAAATGGGAAACAGACTTAAAGAAAGAATGGACACTTCAGGACTGGGTTACAAACTTGGAACACTGCACCAAATTCACATATAATGCAAATCTTTGAGAGAACTATTTAAAAACTGCCTTTAGGTGGTATCTACATCCAACACAATTCCATAATACTGGAGTCCGCACAAGTAGCCTATGCTTTAGAAAATGTGGGGAGGAAGGTACATATTTACATACCTGGTGGCACTGCACTACAATACACAAGATTTGGGAAGAGACAACCAAACTAATAAGGACCATATTAGAGAAAGAGGTAAACATAGGCCCAGAACATGCACTTCTCCACTTTCCTTTACAAGGACTCTCTTCACAACAAAACAAGCTTGTGGCTACAATCTGTACCACAACAAGACTTGCATAGCCAGGTATTGGAAGACAGAACCTATTAGTTATAGAGTAATAGAGCAAAAGATAGATTACATATATCAGATAAGTAGTGCTGCAGATGACCTATTATCCACTAGGGACAAGTTCCTAGCACTATGGGAACCATAGATTATGTTTATTGAAACTAGATAAGAGAAAACATTGCTTATTCATAACATCTTTAAGAAGAATGCATAATCTAGAAACCTGATATTTTGATGGAAATATACATGACCCTTGTACTTTAGTCACTGTTTAGTATTTACTGTGAAACCTTGTTGATCCACATATTAATTGTGTTATGTCCCCGATCTGAAAGGGGGAAATACTGAAAATGGACGTATTTGTACTGTTATGCACTTACTTTCTTTCTGTATCATTTTCATTTAACATGTTTTAAAATATTATAAAATCCAATAAAATATTACCATAAAAAAAAGTGAAAGAAAAATCCTAACACTAACCCCAGAATATCTACTCACAGTTCCTGAAGTCCGGACATTCATCTTCATCTAGGCAGCGAGAAGTCTTCATCCAGGCGGCGATATCTTCATCCATCCCAGGGGCATCTACTATCTTCATCCCGGTGGCGCGAAGCGGAGCCATCCTGGAAGCCAAAGACATCCCGTGTGGATGGTTGAAGATATCGCCGCCTGGATGAAGACTTCTCACCACCTTGATGGAGACTTCTCGCCGCCTGGATGGAGATGGATGTCCGGACTTCAGGAACCGTGAGTAGATATTCTGGGGTTAGTGTTAGGCTTTTTTTCTTCAAGGGCAATGAAAAAGAGCTAAATGCCCTTTAAGAGCAATGCCCATACAAATGCCCCTTAAGGGGCAATGGGTAGCTAAGGTTTTTTATTTTTTTATTTTTATTTTTTTTATTTTAGGGGGTTGGTTGGGTGGTGGGTTTTACCTTTGGGGGACTTTGTATTTTTTTTACAGGTAAAAGTGCTATTTAACTTAGGGCAATGCCTTTTTATTTTTATAGGGCTATTAGATTAGGTGTAATTGATTTTTTTTTGATAATTTCATTTTTTATTTTTTGTAAGCTTAGTGTTTTTTATTTTTTGTAATTTAGTGTTTATTATTTTTTGTAATTTTAGATTTTTTAATTTTTTTCATAGTGTTATGTTTTTTTTAAATTTGTGACTTAGATTTTTTAATTGGTAGTTTTTTCAATTTTATTAGAATAGTTATGTTAGGTTAATTTATAGTTTAAACTTAGTTTTTTTATTTCACAGGTAAGTTTTTATTTATTTTAAGATAATTTTTTAAAGTTAGGGTTGTGTTAAAGTTTAGGGGCTAATAGTTTAATTTAGTGTTTTGTGGGGGGCTGGCGGTTTAGGGGTTAATAGGTTTATTTATTAGCGGCAACGTGGGGGGCCGGAGATTTAGGGGTTAATAGATTTATTTAGTGGCGGCAATGTGGGAGGCCGGAGGTTTAGGGTTTAATAGGTTTATTTAGTGGCAGCGATGTGGGAGGCCGGAGGTTTAGGGGTTAATAGCTTTATTATAGTGTCAGCGATGTTGGGGAGCAGTGGATTAGGGGTTAATAGCTTTATTATAGTGTCGGCGATGCCTGGGAGCGGAGGATTACAGGTTATTAGCTTTATTATAGTGTTGGCGATTTGGGGGATTGGCAGCGTGCACGAGCATGTCAAAGCAACCCTTGGATTTTGTGCGGTATGGAGCGTAAAGTCACCATATCGCACGCACATGGAGGCTTTTCAGTAACTCGTAATGGCAGCGCTATGGAGAGTGAAATAACGCAATCTACCAGTAAATTCGTAATCTAGCCGATTTTCAGTTATTCACAGTCCCTTATTTTTGTATAGTAATCTCTCCTTTGGCAGTATATTGAAAACCTTAGCAAAATTCAAGTATATCACATCAACGGATTCCCCTTTATCTATATTTGACTTACTTCCTCATAGAATCTAATTAGAATAGTTTAAAATGATCTATTTCTCATAAAACCATGCTGATTTTAACCCAAAAGTTTGTCTACATAACTATACTAAATATAATCCCTTAAAATCCCTTCCAGTATCTTCCCTACTAGTGATTTCAGGCTTACAGGTCTATAGCTTCCTGAATCAGTCCAATGTGGAATGAACAGTATAAGAACAACACTATATGTACTATATATACCAAACAATGTCCAGATGAGATTTAGGAAAAGAGATTCCAAAGCAGGCAAATCCAATAGAGGTGTGGCAGCTCTCAGTCATAGGATGGTCTTCCTGTGGTGTTGATAACTGAAAAAAGAAAAAACAGAGGCGCCAACATGGCCTAGTACTGCGGAAACAAGCAGCTGCAATAGGCACAAATCCAGGTAAATACTCACAAGTAAAGCGCACCCTGCGGTGCTAGTGGTACAGGCTGGAGCCTCACAGTGGTCCAGCTCACTGAAGAGTTGTGGCAGAAACCCAGTCAGAAGTTCTTGGGAGAGTTTGTAATGAGTTCCTAAGTGGACATAGAGCATGCAAACATTGCCCAGTAACGTATTGACAGAGCAGAAAGTAAATAAGAAATGCACTTACAGGATCCAATGCACCTCCAGGTGCACTAACAGCAGACTGGGACCTAACAGTCGCCCAGTAGACTGAAAATCTTCTGATGGCCCGGTGAAATCTTCTGATGGCCAGTAGCAGCAAACCCAAAGTGTATACTCAGAGTAGTACACCAGAAATAGAAGCAAGTGTATATATATAAAAACTTTATTATAAAAAGCGACGCGTTTCTCAGCTGGCTAAGAGCTGTTTCCTCAGGCTAAAAAATATATGTCACATAAAAAATCCACACTTGCTATATAACAGAAAATATAAAGTGAAAACACAATCTGATAGGTCAAACAATTAAGGCAATTAATTACTCCCAACTGTGTGTAATTGGTTGGTATGGTAACATTCGTCAACAATTGATTCCATATATAATAGTATATATACAAAAACAAACAAACATACTTATATTGCTAGCTGATACACATCATTTGTATAAAAAGCAAATACATTAAAACATAGCAATAATAAAGATATTAACAACATAGCCTTACGGCTGTATATATAAAAACAAACATACCTATATTGCTTGACTGATTTGCATCGTTATTAGTCATAAAGAACAAATACATTAAAACATAACAATGGTGGAAAAAAGGAAATGTATGTTTACCTGATAAATTGATTTCTTTTACGATATGCCGAGTCCACGGGTTTCATCCTTACTTGTGGGATATTATCCTCCTGCTAACAGGAAGTGGCAAAGAGCACCACAGCAGAGCTGTTACATAGCTCCTCCCCTAACTCCTCCCCCCAGTCATTCGACCGAAGGTATAGGAAGAGAAAGGAAAAGCTAAAAGGTGCCGAGGTGACTGTAGTTTTGAAAAAATAAAATAAATCCTGTCTTAAAATGACAGGGTGGGCCGTGGACTCAGCATATCATAAAATAAATCACTTTATCAGGTAAGCATAAATTTCCTTTTCTTTTACAAGATATGCCAAGTCCACGGGTTTCATCCTTACTTGTGGGATACCAATACCAAAGCTTAGGACACGGATGAAAGGGAGGGACAAGACAGGAACCTAAACGGAAGGCACCACTGCTTGAAGAACCTTTCTCCCAAAAATAGCCTCAGAAGAAGCAAAAGTATCAAATTTCTAAAATTTGGAAAAAGTTTGAAGGGAGGACCAAGTCGCAGCCTTACAAATCTGTTCAACAGAAGCATCATTTTTAAAAGCCCATGTGGAAGCCACAGCTCTAGTAGAATGAGTCGTAATTGTTTCAGGAGGCTGCTGTCCAGCAGTCTCATATGCCAGGCGGATGATGCTTTTCAGCCAAAAAGAGAGAGAGGTAGCCGTAGCTTCTTGACCCTTACGTTTTCCAGAATAAACTACAAAAAGAGAGGATGTTTGTCTTAAATCCTTGTTCGCTTGTAAGTAAAACTTTAAAGCACGGACCACATCCAAGTTATGTAATAGACGTTCCTTCTTAGAAGAAGGATTAGGACACAAGGAAGGAACAACAATTTCCTGATTAATATTCTTATCTGAAACAACCTTAGGAAGGAATCCAGGTTTAGTACGTAAAACCACCTTATCTGAATGGAATATGTAAAGCAGAAAGCTCCGAAACTCTTCGAGCAGAAGAGATAGCAACTAAAAATAAAACTTTCCAAGATAACAGTTTAATATCTATGGAATGCATGGGTTCAAACGGAACCCCTTGAAGAACCTTAAGAACTAAGTTCAGACTCCAAGGTGGAGCAACATATTTAAACACAGGCTTGATTCTGATTAAAGCCTGACAAAAAGACTGAACGTCTGGGACATCCGCCAGACGTTTGTGTAATAAAATTGACAAATCAGAAATTTGTCCTTTTAGAGAACTAGCAGATAATCCTTTTTCCAATCCTTCTTGGAGAAAGGACAAGATCCTAGGAATCCTAATCTTACTCCATGGGTAACCCTTGGATTCACACCAATAAAGATATTTACGCCATATTTTATGGTAAATCTTTATAGTGAAAGGCTTGTGAGCCTGAATCAGAGTATCAATGACTGACTCAGAGAATCCCCACTTAGATAAAATCAAGCGTTCAATCTCCAGGCAGTCAGCTGCAGAGAATTTAGATTTGGATGTTGGAACGGACCTTGAATTAGAAGGTCCTGTCCCAATGGTAGTCTCTGCGGTGGCAGAGAAGACATGTCCGCCAGATCCACATACTAAGTCCTGCGAGGCCATGCAGGCGCTATTAGAATTACTGAAGCTCTCTCCTGTTTGATTCTTGCAATCACACGAGGCAGGAGAGGAAATGGTGGAAACACATAAGCCAGGTTGAACGACCAAGGTACTGCTAGAGCATCTATCAGTACAGCCTGGGGATCCCTTGACCTGGACCCGTAGCGTGGAAGTTTGGCATTCTGTCGAGATGCCATCAGATCCAATTCTGGTGTGCCCCATTGATGAATCAACAATGCAAACACCTCCGGATGGAGTTCCCACTCCCCCGGATGAAAAGTCTGACGACTTAGAAAATCTGCCTCCCAGTTCTCTACTCCTGGGATATAGATTGCTGATAGATGGCAAGAGTGAATCTCTGCCCATCGGATTATCTTTGATACCTCTATCATCGCAAGAGAACTTCTTGTTCCCCCCTGATGATTGATATATGCTACAGTCGTGACATTGTCCGACTGGAATCTTATGAACTTGGTCAGTGCCAACTGAGGCCACGCCTGAAGCGCACTGAATATTGCTCTCAGTTCCAGAATATTGATTGGCAACTGAGACTCCGTCGGAGTCCAAGTTCCCTGAGCCTTCAGGGAATTCCAGACTGCACCCCAGCCCAAGAGGCTGGCGTCCGTTGTCACAATAACCCATGATGGTCTGCGGAAGCATATTCCTTGGGACAGATGATCCTGTGACAACCACCAAAGAAGAGAGTCTCTGGTCTCTTGATCCAGATTTATCTGAGGAGATAAATTTGCATAATCCCCATTCCACTGTCTGAGCATGCACAGTTGCAGTGGCCTGAGATGAAAGCGAGCAAACGGAACGATGTCCATCGCTGCTACCATTAATCCAATGACTTCCATACACTGTGCCACTGATGGCCAAGGAATGGACTGAAGAGCTCGGCAAGTATGTAGAATTTTCATGTCTACCGAGTCTATCAGAGTTCCCAAGAATGGAACTCTCGTTTGTGAACTCTTTTCTATATTCACTTTCCAACCGTGAGTTCGTAGAAAGGACAGCACAATGTCCGTGTGAGATTTGGTCAGATGATAAGTTGACGCCTGAACCAAAATATCGTCCAGATAGGGCGTTACTGCTATGCCCCGCGGCCTGAGGACCACCAGAAGGGACCCTAGCACCTTTGTGAAGATTCTTGGAGCTGTGGCCAACCCAAAGGGAAGGGCCACAAACTGATAATGCTTTTCCAGAAAGGCAAACCTTAGAAACTGATGATGATCTTTGTGGATAGGTATGTGAAGATACGCATCCTTCAGGTCCACGGTGGTCATGTATTGACCCTCCTGGATCATTGGTAAGATTGTTCGAATAGTCTCCATCTTGAACGATGGGACCCTGAGAAATTTGTTCAGGAACTTTAAATCCAAAATAGGTCTGAAAGTTCCCTCTTTTTTTGGAACCACGAAAAGGTTTGAGTAAAACCCCTGTCCCTGTTCCAGTTTTGGAACTGGACAAATTACTCCCATAGAATAGAGGTCTTTTACACAATGTAAGAACGCCTCTCTTTTTGTCTGGTCTACAGACAAACGTGAAAGATGAAATCTCCCTCTTGGGGGAAAATTTTTGAATTCCAGTTGATACCCCTGGGTCACAATTTCTAATGCCCAGGGATCCTGCACATCCCTTGCCCAAGCCTGAGCAAAGAGAGAAAGTCTGCCACCTACCAGATCCGGTCCCGGATCGGGGGCTGCCCCTTCATGCTGTATTGGTAGCAGCAGTGGGATTTTTGGTTTGTTTACACTTATTCCAGGTCTGATTAGGTCTCCAGACAGACTTGGATTGAGCAAAATTTCCTTCCTGCTTATTGGAGGAAGGGGATGCAGAGGGTACTCCTCTGAAATTTCGAAAGGAACGAAAATTATTTTGTTTACCCTTCCTAAGAGGTTTTTCTTGAGGTAGGGCATGGCCTTTACCTCCAGTAATGTCCGCAATGATTTCCTTCAATTCAGGGCCAAACAGAGTTTTACCCTTGAAAGGAATAGTTAACAGTTTAGACTTTGATGATACATCAGCAGACCACGATGTTAACCATAGCGCTCTGCGCGCCAATATTGCAAAACCTGCATTTTTTGCTGCTAATTTAGTAATCTGAAAAACAGCATCAGTGATAAAAGAATTAGCTAATTTGAGAGCTTTAATTCTGTCTAAAATGTCATCTAGGGGCGTCTCTACTTTCAGAGACTCTTCAAGGGCGTCAAACCAAAAAGCTGCTGCAGTAGTTACTGGAATAATGCAGGCAGCAGGTTGTAACAAGAAACCCTGGGGAATAAATAATTTATTTAGAAGACCCTCTAATTTTTTATCCATAGGGTCTTTGAAAGCACAACTATCTTCAATAGGTATGGTTGTACGCTTAGCTAGAGTAGATATTGTCCCCTCCACCTTAAGGACTGTTTGCCAAGAGTCCTTAATAGTATCTGATATGGGAAACATTTTCTTAAAATTAGGAGGGGGAGAGAACGGTATACCTGGTCTATCCCATTCCTTTCTAACAATTTCCGAAATTCTTTTGGAAATCGGAAAAACATCAGTGTAAGTAGGAACTTCTAGATATTTATCCATCTTACACAATTTTTGTGGAGGAATTGTAATGGGTTCACAATCATCCAGAGTTGCTAGGACCTCCCTGAGTAACATACGAAGGTGTTCAAGTTTAAATTTAAAGGACATTAAGTCTGAATCTGTCTGAGGTAAAATATTTTCTGAATCTGAAATTTCACCTTCAGACAATAATTCCCTAATCCCCAATTCAGAGCATTGTGAGGGTACATCGGAAATAGTTAATAAAGCATCAGAGGGTTCAGTATTTACATTAATACCTGGCCTACTGTGTTTAACCTGCAAAACTGGCAGTTTAGAAAATAGCTCATTCAGTATAGTTGACATAACTGTAGCTATATCTTGCAAAGTAAAAGAATTAGACGCACTAGATGTACTAGGTGACACTTGTGTGGGTGTTAAAAATTGGGACACTTGAGGAAAATTACATGGCATATCCTGATTCTCTTCAGACTGAGAATCATCCTTAGACACACTTTCATTTCCTAAAATATGTTCCTTACATTGTAAGGAGCTATCAGTACAAGAGGTACACAAAGTAAGAGGGGGTTCCACAATGGCTTCTAAACATATAGAACAATGAGTTTCCTCAATGTCAGACATGTTGAACAAAGTAGTAATAACCACAACAGTTGGTAAATAGTTTATTAATTAACAAAAAACGATTTTGCAAAAAAACGAGTACTGTGCCTTTAAGAAATAAAAGCACACATTTTTTTCCTCAAATATGCTTCAAAACGTCTATGAACGTTTAAAAACCTATGTATGGATGTATAATTTTTCCAAAAAAACTATTGAATTTACTCTCTACAGGAACATCAAATAAGAAAAATAATAAAATGTTCTAAATAATGACCCCTGCACCTCGCTACAGCTCTGCTGTGGCGCCTTAACTGCCCCCAGAGAACTGCCAAATGAATCGACACCAATCCGGATAGTGTAAAACACAGATAGGGCCCAACCGGAGCTAATGTCTGCTGTCTCCTTCAGAGTAAACTGCGCAACTGAGGCGCGAAAACAGGCCCCGCCCACAATGGACGTCGCACTTAGAAATTCAAATACCGCATGGGAAGTGGTTATAAACAGCCAAGTGGTCCC
Organism: Bombina bombina; assembly: GCF_027579735.1. Taxonomy (NCBI): domain Eukaryota; kingdom Metazoa; phylum Chordata; class Amphibia; order Anura; family Bombinatoridae; genus Bombina; species Bombina bombina. The sequence goes on from NC_069503.1 coordinate 255,128,186, forward strand.
CAAGCAGTTTTATAATAAAATAAATATATAACATTTCTTTTATTTTGTGTCATATAAGTTTATGAATAAAAGGTCCCAGTGTCAATTATATTGCAATAAAGAAAAAAACACCCAGTAGGACAATAACTCCCCTTTACAATTAGGACTACTGCTTACCCTGTTCCTTATAAGGAACTAAATACAGCCAATTCTGATATACAAGGTTTCCTCGGAAAAATTGGGCTGACACATACCTCAAATGCTGCTTAATGCATGAGACTGTCCTCCACACTGAAAAGTTTCCTTCATATTACCTTCAGATTTGTTGGAACCAAAACTGACCCTAGTAACTGCTGCTAAGATCATCAATTTCAGGGAGAAATCTTCTTCCATATCCTCCCTGATTAAAATAGTACTCACCGTTACCATTTAAAATAATAAATATCTTGATTGGAGAAATTAAAACTATCATTTTGTCACCACTATCACTTTACCATTCCTATTACTATAGCAATTACAAAAAGTAGGATGTACTGGATACAGATGAAGTTTCAGATAGCTTTATTCGAAGAAACATTTAAAAGCTCATCATTGCAATAATGACAATGCCCTTGGAGCCGAAACACGTCAGCAAGCAGTCCTTGGGGTGGAACACACATACCACTCATGAATCTAGGGATTTGCATTGTCATTATTGCAATGATGAGCTTTTAAATGTTTCTTCGAATAAAGCTATCTGAAACTTCATCTGTATCCAGTGCATCCTACTTTTTGTAATTGCTATACCGATTGAAACAAAGGATATTGCACAGAAAACACAAAGGAGACCCCTGCAAACACAAGCCCACTCACCTCTCACAGTAACAGGTGGACGAGAGTACGAGAGGCAGGATCGGGTGACGTCAGACGCCGAGCGAGATTGAGGCTCGATGGTAACAGAGTGAAGCAGGACGCTTGTAATCCCCGTTCCTAAGACGGCACTTGTGGAGGTTTTTACCCACAAGGATAAGATACTCTGTGGTTATCATACGGACAGGTCGCCCTATGGAGGATCTTTGCTGCTAAGTCCGGTCCATGGTGCGAGGTGAGTGGTGAAGTTACGGACACTACGAGTCCGGTCACATACATAAGTTGTTAATAGTGCAGTGGACTTGGGATTGTTACAGGTGCCGATAACGGATTGTATTCTTCCTTCCTATTACTAGTATAGGCAAAGAGAATGACTGGGGGGAGGAGTTAGGGGAGGAGCTATGTAACAACTCTGCTGTGGTGCTCTTTGCCACTTCCTGTTAGCAGAAGGATAATATCCCACAAGTAATGATGAAACCCGTGGACTCGGCATATCTTGTAAAAGAAATAAACAATGCAGCCTAGCAACACTAAATTATTCACAACATGCTTGATATTAGATTAAAAAAACAACAAATGTGTATCGAATGTATCGAGTGTCCTATGGGGGCGGGGCTATCGCCGGTAGCGGCTAATCCCATGTTCTGATTGGGCTTTTGACTTCCACTCCCTTATACTTTGACCGTGATAGGAGGATGATTTCCAGTGTAAAAGTATGCTAGTAAGTCTTATTTTATTGTTACAAAACATTACATATGATGCCATTGCTAATGAAATTTCAAGGAGACAGAAAGGCTTTCGCTCTTTGCTACATAGTGACCAACACTGGGCAAATAACATCTTTAGATACAGCACCATATGTATCGAGTGATTCTGACGAACATGATTCTGGCGTTCCCATATGGGGCTTGCCATGTATTATTTACAAACAAAGTAAGGTTAGTTTTTTAAGATGATTTGTTTGTCTGGTATCATTATGCTTAAGATCTGCATAAAGATCGCAAAAACATTTGTTGTTTTTTGAATCTAATATCAAGCATGTTGTGAATAATTTAGTGTTGCTAAGCTGTATTGTTTATTTTTCCACCATTGTTATGTTTTAATGTATTTGTTCTTTATGACTAATAACGATGCGAATCAGTCAAGCAATATAGGTATGTTTGTTTTTATATATACAGCCGTAAGGCTATGTTGTTAATATATTTATTATTGCTATGTTTTAATGTATTTGCTTTTTATACAAATGATGTGTATCAGCTAGCAATATAAGTATGTTTGTTTGTTTTTGTATATATACTATTATATATGGAATCCATTGTTGACGAATGTTACCATACCAACCAATTACACACAGTTGGGAGTAATTAATTGCCTTAATTGTTTGACCTATCAGATTGTGTTTTCACTTTATATTTCCTGTTATATAGCAAGTGTGTATTTTTTATGTGACATATATTTTTTAGCCTGAGGAAACAGCTCTTAGCCAGCTGAGAAACGTGTCACTTTTTATAATAACGTTTTTATATATATATATATATATATATATATATATATATACACACTTGCTTCTATTTCTGGTGTACTACTCTGAGTATACACTTTGGGTTTGCTGCTACTGGCCATCAGAAGATTTCACCGGGTCTGCCGGGAGTTTTCAGTCTACTGGCCGACTGTTAGGTCCCAGTCTGCTGTTAGTGCACCTGGAGGTGCATTGGATCCTGTAAGTGCATTTCTTATTTACTTTCTGCTCTGTCAATACGTTACTGGGCTATGTTTGTATGCTCTATGTCCACTTAGGAACTCTTAGTATCTGTTTGCCTTCTCATTAGCTACTTGAATCACTGATACATTATAGAATCATAATTTTAGACTGCCTTGAGTTCAGCAGCTGAGAAGTAGATACTTAACCAATAATGTATTACAGAAATGCAGTAAAGGCCAGGAACTGATTATATGACAGCTAATTGTTTATTTCGCTTGCCTTTGCCATCCTCAGATATTTCACTGGCGGATGCATTTCTTTCAAGTACTCTTACTGCAGTTACACTAGAACAATTTGAAGTTGCCTGTTTAGCATGCCCAATTCAACAACCATTAGAGGAATTTCTAATGAAGAAATGGCCTTGAACTACTGAAAGACTTGTTCCAGCATTGGTATCGGAAGATTTGCTTCCAACATTCATAAGTCTTAATCAAGGGATTGTCCAAACCAAAACAGATACTATGAGATCTATATAGGTTGCCAAGAGTGGATTCTAAGGTAAAAACAGCTATTAAAGCCTGTGTTACCTGCCAATTAAATGATGACATTTGCATTTGCCTAATCATTTCTGATCTTCTTGACCCAGAAATATCATGATTGGAAGCAAGAAAAGGATTTCAATGGCACTGCCTTTTTAATTCTTGTGACTACACCCTATATAGGTTACTGGTTTCTGTTTCATATAACCATTGGGTAGATGGTGCTGTGTATTGTATACATTACAGAAAAAACATAGGCCCAAAGGCCATGAAAGAATACACCAATAGCACTCTTGTAGTCCTCTTATGACACACTATGTGTGTAATTTTAGAGATAGAGTACCAATGGTAAGGGGAGTACGCTTGAAATAATTAAAACATAACTTTTATTAGTACGCAAAAAAACAGAGATAAAATAAAGGGATGTGCAATTAAAAACCAAAGCTACCTGGGGAGTGATAAATTATATATATTTTATCACTGTGGTGTCTGGATATGACAATCCTCAGTTGTTATATAGATAGGGTGTATACAATTGAAATATAGAGTATACTGACCGCTGCACTTTTAAGAATACAGGGAGTGCAGAATTATTAGGCAAGTTGTATTTTTGAGGATTAATTTTATTATTGAACAACAACCATGTTCTTAATGAACCCAAAAAACTCATTAATATCAAAGCTGAATAGTTTTGGAAGTAGTTTTTAGTTTGTTTTTAGTTATAGCTATTTTAGGGGGATATCTGTGTGTGCAGGTGACTATTACTGTGCATAATTATTAGGCAACTTAACAAAAAACAAATATATACCCATTTCAATTATTTATTTTTACCAGTGAAACCAATATAACATCTCAACATTCACAAATATACATTTCTGACATTCAAAAACAAAATAAAAACAAATCAGTGACCAATATAGCCACCTTTCTTTGCAAGGACACTCAAAAGCCTGCCATCCATGGATTCTGTCAGTGTTTTGATCTGTTCACCATCAACATTGCGTGCAGCAGCAACCACAGCCTCCCAGACACTGTTCAGAGAGGTGTACTGTTTTCCCTCCTTGTAAATCTCACATTTGATGATGGACCACAGGTTCTCAATGGGGTTCAGATCAGGTGAACAAGGAGGCCATGTCATTAGATTTTCTTCTTTTATACCCTTTCTTGCCAGCCACGCTGTGGAGTACTTGGACGCGTGTGATGGAGCATTGTCCTGCATGAAAATAATGTTTTTCTTGAAGGATGCAGACTTCTTCCTGTACCACTGCTTGAAGAAGGTGTCTTCCAGAAACTGGCAGTAGGACTGGGAGTTGAGCTTGACTCCATCCTCAACCCGAAAAGGCCCCACAAGCTCATCTTTGATGATACCAGCCCAAACCAGTACTCCACCTTGCTGGCGTCTGAGTCGGACTGGAGCTCTCTGCCCTTTACCAATCCAGCCACGGGGCCCATCCATCTGGCCCATCAAGACTCACTCTCATTTCATCAGTCCATAAAACCTTAGAAAAATCAGTATTGAGATATTTCTTGGCCCAGTCTTGACGTTTCAGCTTGTGTGTCTTGTTCAGTGGTGGTCGTCTTTCTGCCTTTCTTACCTTGGCCATGTCTCTGAGTATTGCACACCTTGTGCTTTTGGGCACTCCAGTGATGTTGCAGCTCTGAAATATGGCCAAACTGGTGGCAAGTGGCATCTTGGCAGCTGCACGCTTGACTTTTCTCAGTTCATGGGCAGTTATTTTGCGCCTTGGTTTTTCCACACGCTTCTTGTGACCCTGTTGACTATTTTGAATGAAACGCTTGATTGTTCGATGATCACGCTTCAGAAGCTTTGCAATTTTAAGAGTGCTGCATCCCTCTGCAAGATATCTCACTATTTTTGACTTTTCTGAGCCTGTCAAGTCCTTCTTTTGACCCATTTTGCCAAAGGAAAGGAAGTTGCCTAATAATTATGCACACCTGATATAGGGTGTTGATGTCATTAGACCACACCCCTTCTCATTACAGAGATGCACATCACCTAATATGCTTAATTGGTAGTAGGCTTTCGAGCCTATACAGCTTGGAGTAAGACAACATGCATAAAGAGGATGATGTGGTCAAAATACTAATTTGCCTAATAATTCTGCACTCCCTGTAATGTTGATACTCAATGTTTCATATATCAACGCTGCAGTTAATTATTTAAAGTTAACCATAAGTTTATTGCAGGGAAAAGTTATCTTATTTAATTGTTACACAAATTATCTTGAAATTCTACGATATTGGAATTGTATGGAGCACATAAATGAGGGCAAAACGTGCATCATTGGTTTAGCAATCAGTGTGCTTGGTGTATACTTAGATATTCATATTGGTGTGTTCCTTGTATCACAAGCTAAAACGTTGTATTTTATTCTCAAATAATAGTTTTGTGATCTCATGTATAGTAAACGATTGATTTTAAGCCATTTACACTTCTTATAAAATACTTATCAAATAAAGTTAGTAGTTCACACTGTATAGTGAATTCCAATTACAGAATATAGATAAGTTTATTTCTGAGAAGATAGCTATGGGTATAAACAAGCTAAAGCATATATCAGCAGAGTCTTATAATCAGCTTAAGGTTGTTCCACAAATTTTGTTATAGTCAAAAATAGTCAGCCCTTATATTAATATGAACCAGCATGCATCTGGTATTGTGTTAAAATTCTCCCCTTATAGAGATAATCTTAAATAATTGTTGACTAAATAGCATATATTGTATGATATATATGGAGCCCACTTAATTGCTGTATTATTGGATAGTATAGTTGTCACAGTGTATTATTATTAAGCAGAAACTCTTATCTGCTTCTGCACACTGAATGTGCAGCTTCCATATATATACCACTGACTCCTGCTTTGGATTAGCTAATATACGGCTAGATTTAGAGTTTTGTCTGTAAGGACCCGCGTAGCTAACGCCGGCTTTTTTCTGGCCGCACCATAAAAATAACTCTGGTATTGAGAATCCACATAAAGGCTGCGTTAGGCTCCAAAAAAGGAGCGTAGAGCATATTTAACGCAGCTTCAACTCTCGATACCAGAGTTGCTTACGGACGCGGCCAGCCTCAAAAACGTGCTCGTGCACGATTCCCCCATAGGAAACAATGGGGCTGTTTGAGCTGAAAAAAAACCTAACACCTGCAAAAAAGCCGCGTTCAGCTCCTAACGCAGCCCCATTGCTTGCTATGCGGAAACACTTCCTACGTCTGCACCTAACACCCTAACATGTACCCCAAGTCTAAACACCCCTAACCTTACACTTATTAACCTCTAATCTGCCGCCCCTGCTATCGCTGACCCCTGCATATTATTTTTAACCCCTAATCTGCCGCTCCGTAAACCGCCGCTACTTACATTATCCTTATGTACCCCTAATCTGCTGCCCCTAACACCGCCGACCCCTATATTATATTTATTAACCCCTAATCTGCCCCCACAACGTCGCCTCCACCTGCCTACACTTATTATCCCCTAATCTGCCGAGCGGACCGCACCGCTATCATAATAAAGTTATTAACCCCTAATCCGCCCCACTAACCCTATAATAAATAGTATTAACCCCTAATCTACCCTCCCTAACATCGCCGACACCTAACTTCAATTATTAACCCCTAATCTGCCAACCGGAGCTCACCGCTATTCTAATAAATGTATTAACCCCTAAAGCTAAGTCTAACCCTAACACTAACACCCCCCTAAGTTAAATATAATTTTAACGAAATTAATTAACTCTTATTAAATAAATTATTTAAAGCTAAATACTTACCTGTAAAATAAATCCTAATATAGCTACAATATAAATTATAATTACATTGTAGCTATTTTAGTATTAATATTTATTTTACAGGTAACTTTGTATTTATTTTAACCAGGTACAATAGCTATTAAATAGTTAAGAACTATTTAATAGTTACCTAGTTAAAATAATTACAACATTACCTGTAAAATAAATCCTAACCTAAGTTACAATTAAACCTAACACTATACTATCATTAAATTAATTAAATAAAATACCTACAATTACCTACAATTAAACCTAACACTACACTATCAATAAATTAATTAAATACAATATCTACAAATAACTACAATGAAATAAACTAACTAAAGTACAAAAAATAAAAAAGAACTAAGTTACAAAAAATAAAAAAATATCTACAAACATAAGAAAAATATTACAACAATTTTAAACTAATTACACCTACTCTAAGCCCCCTAATAAAATAACAAAGACCCCAAAATAACAAAATGCCCTACCCTATTCTAAATTAAAAATTCAAAGCTCTTTTACCTTACCAGCCCTGAACAGGGCCCTTTGCGGGGCATGCCCCAAGAAGTTCAGCTCTTTTGCCTGTAAAAAAAAACATACAATACCCCCCCCCCCCAACATTACAACCCACCACCCACATACCCCTAATCTAACCCAAACCCCCCTTAAATAAACCTAACACTAAGCCCCTGAAGATCTTCCTACCTTATCTTCACCATACCAGGTTCACCGATCCGTCCTGAAGAGCTCCTCCGATGTCCTGATCCAAGCCCAAGCGGGGGGCTGAAGAGGTCCATGATCCAGCTGAAGTCTTCATCCAAGCGGGAGCTGAAGAGGTCCATGATCCGGATGAAGTCTTCATCCAAGCGGGAGCTGAAGAGGTCCATGATCCGGATGAAGTCTTCTATCAACGGCATCTTCAATCTTCTTTCTTCGGGAGCCATCATCTTCCATCCGACGCGGAACATCCTCTTCTCCCGACGCCTACTAGCCGAATGAAGGTTCCTTTAAGGGACGTCATCCAAGATGGCGTCCCTCGAATTCCGATTGGCTGATAGAATTCTATCAGCCAATCGGAATTAAGGTAGGAAAATTCTGATTGGCTGATGGAATCAGCCAATCATAATCAAGTTCAATCCGATTGGCTGATCCGTTCAGCCAATCAGATTGAGCTTGCATTCTATTGGCTGTTCCGATCAGCCAATAGAATGTGAGCTCAATCTGATTGGCTGATCGGATCAGCCAATCGGATTGAACTTGATTCTGATTGGCTGATTCCATCAGCCAATCAGAATATTCCTACCTTAATTCCGATTGGCTGATAGAATCCTATCAGCCAATCGGAATTCGAGGGACGCCATCTTGGATGACGTCCCTTAAAGGAACCGTCATTCTTCAGTTGGACGTCGCCGGATGAAGATGGGTCCGCGTCGGAGGTCTTCAGGATGGAGCCGGTCCTCATCGGATGAAGATAGAAGATGCCGCTTGGAAGATGATGGTTGCCGTTCCGGATCTACTCTTCTTCCCGGATAGGATGAAGACTTTGGAGCCTCTTCTGGACCTCTTCAGCCACCGGATGATGGATCGCCAGCCCCCGCTTGGGTTGGATGAAGATTTTGGGGCCAGGATGGATCGGTGATACCTGGTGAGGTGAAGACAAGGTAGGATGATCTTCAGGGGCTTAGTGTTAGGTTTATTTAAGGGGGGATTGGGTTAGATTAGGGGTATGTGGGTGGTGGGTTGTAATGTTGAGGGGGGGTATTGTATGTTTTTTTTTTACAGGAAAAAGAGCTGAACTTCTTGAGGCATGCCCGGCAAAGGGCCCTGTTCAGGGCTGGTAAGGTAAAAGAGCTTTGAACTTTAGTAATTTAGAATAGGGTAGGGCATTTTTTATTTTGGGGGTCTTTGTTATTTTATTAGGGGGCTTAGAGTAGGTGTAATTAGTTTAAAATTGTTGTAATATTTTTCTTATGTTTGTAAATATTTTTTTATTTTTTGTAACTTAGTTCTTTTTTATTTTTTGTACTTTAGTTAGTTTATTTCATTGTAGTTATTTGTACATATTGTATTTAATTTATTGATAGTGTAGTGTTAGGTTTAATTGTAGGTAATTGTAGGTATTTTATTTAATTAATTTAATGATAGTATAGTGTTAGGTTTAATTGTAACTTAGGTTAGGATTTATTTTACAGGTAATTTTGTAATTATTTTAACTAGGTAACTATTAAATAGTTCTTAACTATTTAATAGCTATTGTACATGGTTAAAATAATTGCAAAGTTGCCTGTAAAATAAATATTAATCCGAAAATAGCTACAATGTAATTATAATTTATATTGTAGCTATATTAGGATTTATTTTACAGGTAAGTATTTAGTTTTAAATAGGAATAATTTATTTAATAAGAGTTAATTAATTTCGTTAGATCAAAATTATATTTAACTTAGGGGGGTGTTAGTGTTAGGGTTAGACTTAGCTTTAGGGGTTAATACATTTATTAGAATAGCGGTGAGCTCCGGTCAGCAGATTAGGGGTTAATTATTGTAGGTAGTTGGCGGCGACGTTGTGGGGGGCAGATTAGGGGTTAATAAATATAATACAGGGGTCGGCGGTGTTAGGGGCAGCAGATTAGGGGTACATAAGTATAACGTAGGTGGCGGTCGGCAGATTAGGGGTTAAAAAAATTTAATCGAGTGGCGGCGATGTGGGGGGACCTCGGTTTAGGGGTACATAGGTAGTTTATGGGTGTTAGTGTACTTTAGAGTACAGTAGTTAAGAGCTTTATGAACCGGCGTTAGCCCAGAAAGCTCTTAACTACTGACTTTTTTCTGCGGCTGGAGTTTTGTCGTTAGATTTCTAACGCTCACTTCAGACACGACTCTAAATACCGGAGTTAGAAAGATCCCATTGAAAAGATAGGATACGCAAATGACATAAGGGGATCTGCGGTATGGAAAAGTCGCGGCTGAAAAGTGAGCGTTAGACCCTTTTTTGAGTGACTCCAAATACCGGAGTTAGCCTAAAACCAGCGTTAGGAGCCTCTAACGCTGGTTTTCACGGCTAACGCCAAACTCCAAATCTAGGTCATAGTGTTAAACAATCGTTGCTAAATGAATCTCTTGAGTTGATACTTGTGATTATATTAAGATTAGAGCAGTGAGTGCTGTAGTCAAATAACAGAACAATAGATATAATACTATATTCTTGTTATTCACTCTGAGGTTGCAAACATTAAAAGTATCAGTTGATTAAATGTGCAACAGGTATAATTGTATTGCAAACTCTCAGCTGTGAAGTTTGCCTCTGTGTGATTAGTGCCACAGCTAAGCCGTTTTTATACAGATTATTATCCACAATTCTATTAGTCATATATATTTGCTTACCCACCAGAGATTAAAAGTTTCTCTGTGATAGGATTTTAAGTTATTTAGACTTTGCGAATGTCTACAATCAGCTGTATATATAAATCGACTGCTGTGTATTCAGCTGTTAGAGTTGTCTATTGCGCTCATAGTACTGCATATCTTAAATGGTAAAAGACAGCGTTTGGCCTGCCTGAATGATCACTGTTATGCTCCTCTCTGTGCTAGTCTAAGTAATATATCGTTATCAAGATATTGTATTGGCATAATTCTGTGGTGCCTAATAAGCGTCTTGTATTACTTCATAGTACTGATGGCCATAATGTGCCCATAACCGCTAAAGCAGAACAGAAGTTAACAACATCTATTACCCCAGGTAACTAAGCCCTAACAAACACAGGAGCTCCCTGACTCCTCACCAGTTCCCTAACATGTTTCGCCGTATACACGGCTTTCTCAAAGGGGGTTGTGCTCCATACAATTCCAATATCATAGAATTTCAAGATAATTTGTGTAACAATTAAATAAGATAACTTTTCCCTGCAATAAACTTATGGTTAACTTTAAATAATTAACTGCAGTGTTGATATATGAAACATTGAGTATCAACATTATTCTTAAAAGTGCAGGGGTCAGTATACTCTATATTTCAATTGTATACACCCTATCTATATAACAACCGAGGATTGTCATATCCAGACACCACAGTGATAAAAGATATATAATTTATCACTCCCCAGGTAGCTTTTGTTTTTAATTGCACATCCCTTTATTTTATCTCCGTTTTTTTGCGTACTAATAAAAGTTATGTTTTAATTATTTCAAGCGTACTCCCCTTACCATTGGTACTCTATCTCTAAAATTACACACATAGTGTGTCATAAGAGGACTACAAGAGTGCTATTGGTGTATTCTTTCATGGCCTTTGGGCCTATGTTTTTTCTGTCTGTACATTGTGCTGTTAATTTTGTCAGATAAAGTTATGTTATGATCGTATTTGTTTACCATCAGTACTACAATAAGGCATCTTGTATTATTAAAGAGCCGTATTTTTCTTATCCAGTATAGTTTAAAATAACACAGTGTCCAAAATGTTACAAACGTGTTTGTTAACCATCAATAGTATATTAAAATGTCAGGAATTTTTTAGGAACCACGCTATAATTCTTTAAGAAGCGCGCTACAATGTCATGTTTTTGTTGTCCAATATAGTTTAAAATAACAGAGTGTCAAAAGGAGCCTCGGTAGTGCTACAATATAATGCCACAGTTGTTTGTTTGCCACCAGTACTTATGGTCAGGTATCATATGTTGTAAAGAAACACAGTATGGATCTATACTTGCATCTATTTTACCCCAATTTTAATCGGTGGTTCAGGTTAAGCTTTGAATGCGATATGTTTGGTAGTTCATGCAAATATGTTATCTAGCACACATAGTGCGGTTTAAAGTTAACAAAGTATCAGTTACTTAGCGATTATTGAATATTGACTACAGTAATTGTGAGGATAGCATAAGGCTCGCTAAAAACACAGGAGCTCCTAAGACTCCTCACCAAGACCCTAATCTACCCGACATGTTGATAAAGCCTGCGAGTCAGGTGAAACATGCTGATTGGTGCCAGTGGTTTGTGAAACCAGCCCGGATAACACAAAGAGGCTTTACTTTTATGCCTATACCCCGAAACGAAGCTATTTTGTGCTCTCCCGTCTGAAAGGACCGTGATTGGTCAGCTGAGAACACGTGACGCGGAAGTAAGCACCTAGCGAGGATCAACGAAACATCAGAGGTGAGACAAACTTGCTTGAACTTATTGGGCACATTAGATTTAAACACCACCCCCTTCACCTGCAATTAGTAGGAGTCCAGGACAATATAATATCGGTTCCGGATCTGTATTGAAGGGAGTCACACTGCGTATTCAAGTGAAGCAAGTATTGCAAAGCAAATACTGACTGTTGTCAGCAGGATTGAACTTTGCACAAATAGCAACTCTAACGATATATATGGTGTATAACTGGGTATTTTAACGCTGTATAATAAACAGTAGGATTTTAGAGCTATAGTAGGATATCAGAGCTACGATATTCTTAGAGTACATTTACGCTACTTTTATAGAATATATATGCATAAACTTGAAATTCACTAAAGTTAATGTATGTTTTAATGATGATATTAGTAACTGTGTATCAGTGACCGGTCACTTTAAATTGTTATATTGATGTAATACTATGTAATACTATGTAATATACACATGTTTAGATATGCACGTACTAATGTCACTTTATAACTACTTGTCTTGAGATAATAAATCTCCTTAAAAATAAATATGTAATGTTAATATACATTCTTGAATGAACTAATATTGATGTAACACTATGTAATATACACGTTTAGATATGCACATATCAAAGTCACTTTATAACTATTTGTCTTGAGATAATAAATCTCCTTATAAATAAATATGTAATGTTTTTAATTGCCAATACCACCTTTAGGTTAAAAGATTGCCACTACCACAGTATTTTTTCACTACCACCTTAAAAATCAATTAAGTGATGGATCCAATGAAAAAGTTTGGCCACTTTTAAAAGCAAGTTTTGGACTGCTATTTTTTCATCTTGAAAAAGCCCTCATGTAGGGAGAAACCGGTTGATGATTTGATTTTATCTCTTTTAAGCAGTCAATAATATTTACAATTGTGCTTATCCCTCTGTGGACAACGGAGTTCACATTGGGCTTTTAGGCGTTAATATTGCCTATTTATTCACAGTTTAATATACTGAAAATCTGCTTGCTCTATACCTGTGCACTGGTGAGTGCCAGAAGAAACATCTGAATTTATATTCAAGTCTACAAAAGAATATATGCTGTGAGTATCCAGCGTGCCGTTGCACTAAGAGCAGGATACTAGTTCCGATACCTGACCGAAAAAAAACCCTGGAGTGTTTGAAAATTGAGACTGCCCAATAGGACCGGAGCAGCTGAGAGACCAGTGACATGTGGTATAACGGCTGAAAAGGTATACATGGATGCCAAACAGCATACACACCTAACTGTGGTTCCTGAACTATAACAGCCTCAAGTCAGTATTTGGTTATAACTTAAACGTAAGGACTTTTAATGTCTACACCACTGTGATTTGGATATACAGACTTACAAGTCACGATTATTTTGGATTTGAACTGACTGTATTTTTAAGGTGCTAATACGTTTTGCAAAACACTTTTTTCTAAAAAGTTCTCTTTTTTTTTCATTTTTTAGTGGTGGCAATCCTATATTGTATTATTACATTTTTGCATTTAATCAGAGACATCCGGTTTTTTAACACATTGTTGCAATTATTCAGTAAAAAATGTAAAACTTTAGATTTGTAACATTTATTACACTTGCTTATATGTTTTGAATCAAGCTTATTTTTATATAAAAAGTTGTTTTTACTAGCCTGTGTTGTATATACGATTTTTTTCTCTTTCCTTGTTCCTTAGAACCTTTAGCTTTTTAGCGCTCCTAAGCATTTTTCTTTGATTATACTCCCTTTGCCTAATAGTTAGAGGATCTATTAGGGCCATAGGAGTTTGGTTTAGTAGCTCTGCGCACACATCTCCTCTAGACATAGTTCGGGAACAAACAATAGTCAAAAAACAAATACACTATAATTTAGAGTCCTTAATACCTTCATAATTTACAATTCTCTCAATTAATGGACCAAAATATGCACAATCAAGTAATCAAGCACTGAACTAAAATTAGCATACAATAAATTAAAAACACAATTATTCACCATTCACACTTATAGTCACAGAACACTTCAAGCCAACACATCAAGAAATGGTAATCAATATTATCAGAACACTTTATATTTCCTTTGATCACCATTATAACTAAATTAGACACTCGAATATAGTAATTATTCAGTAACAGTCACCAATCACTCCTTTTCTTTCTTTCTCCTTTTTCTTTCATCACAGTTTCTCACCCAATACCTCAAAGTTTTTTACATAATTAAGCATATATAATTTGTCACAGAATCACTAATTGTCACCTTATCATCGACAATTCATCCATGAACTCCACAAACTAACACCTAAATTACGAGTTTTGCGTTAGGCTTAAAAAGCAGCAGTGGCCGGTCCCAACGCTGCTTTTTAATGCCCGCTGGTATTACAAGTCTTGCAGGTACAGGTGTACCGATCACTTTTTTGGCCAGACTTGAAAATACCGCAAATCCACTTACGTAAATTGCGTATCCTATTTTTTCAATGGGACTTGCATAGCGCCAGTATTACGAGTCTGACAAAAAGTGAGCTGTAGACCCTCTCCTGTCAAAACTGGTACCGCATTTTAAAGTCAGTTAGAGTTTTACACTATAACGCTGTAGCATAAAACTCTTAACTAAAGTGCTAAAAAGTACACTAACACCCATAAACTACCTATTAACTCCTAAACCGAGGCCCTCCCACATTGCAAACACTAAAATAAAAATTTTAACCCCTAATCTGCCGAACCAGACATTGCCACCACTATAATAAATATATTAACCCCTAAACCGCCGCACTCCCACCTCGCAAAGATTAGTTAAATATTATTAACACCTAATCTGCCATCCCTAACATCGCCGACACCCACCTACATTTATTAACCCCTAATCTGCCGCCCTCAACGTCGCCGCCACTATACTAAAGTTATTAAACCCTAAATCTGAGTCTAACCCTAACCCGACCAACTTAAATATAATTTAAATAAATCTAAATAAAATTACTATAATTAACTAAATTATTCCTATTTAAAACTAAAAACTGACCTGTAAAATAAACCCTAATCTAGCTACAATATAACTAATAGTTACATTGTACCTAGCTTAGGGTTTATTTTTATTTTACAGGCAACTTTGTATTTATTTTAACTAGGTAGAATAGTTATTAAATATTTATTAACTATTTAATAAACTACCTAGCTAAAATAAATACAAATTTAAATGTAAAATAAAACCTAACCTAAGTTACACTAACACCTAACACTACACTATAATTAAATTAATTCCCTAAACTAAATACAATTAAATAAAATTATCTAAAGTACAAACCCCCCCACTAAATTACAGAAAATAATAAACAAATTACAAGATTTTTAAACTAATTACACCTAATCTAATCCCCCTAACAAAATAAAAAAGCCCCGCCAAAATAAAAAAAAGCCCTACCCTACACTAAATTACAAATAGCCCTTAAAAGGGCCTTTTGCGGGGCATTGCCCCAAAGTAATCAGCTCTTTTACCTGTAAAAAAAATTACAAATCCCCCCTACATTAAAACCCACCACCCACACAACCAACCCTACTCTAAAACCCACCCAATCCCCCCTTAAAAAACCTAACACTAACCCCTTGAAGATCACCTTACCAGAAGAAGTCTTCATCCAACTGGGCCGAAGTCCTCAACGAATCCGGCAGAAGTAGTCCTCCAGACTGGCAGAAGTGGTCCTCCAGATGGGTTGAAGTCTTCATCCAGACGGCATCTTCTATCTTCATCCATCTGGCACGGAGCGGGTCCATCTTCAAGACATCCGATGCGGAGCATCCTCTTCTTTCCACGGTGACTGAAGAATGAAGGTTCCTTTAAGTGACGTCATCCAAGATGGCCTCCCTTAGATTCTGATTGGCTGAATTCTATCAGCCAATCGGAATTAAGGTAGGAAAAATCCTATTGGCTGATGCAATCAGCCAATAGGATTGTACTTCAATCCTATTGGCTGATCCAATCAGCCAATAGGATTGAGCTGGCATTCTATTGGCTGATTGAATCAGCCAATAGAATGCAAGATCAATCCTATTGGCTGATTGCATCAGTCAATAGGATTTTTTCTACCTTAATTCCGATTGGCTGATAGAATTCTATCAGCCAATCGGAATTGAAGGGACGCCATCTTGGATGACGTCATTTAAAGGAACCTTCATTCTTCAGTTGGACGTTGTTTGAAGAGGATGCTCCACGTCGGATATCTTGAAGATGGAGCCGCTCCGCGCCAAATGGATGAAGATAGAAGATGCCGCCTGGATGAAGATTTCTGCCCGTCTGGAGAACCTCTTCTTCCCGGCTTGGATGAAGACTTCTGCCCGTCTGGAGGACCACTTCGCCCGGCTTCGTTGAGGACTTTGGCCCAGTTGGGTGAAGACTTCTCAAGGTAGGGTGATCTTCAAGGGGTTAGTGTTTTATTCAGGGGGTATTGGGTGGGTTTTAGAGTAGGGTTGGGTGTGTGGGTGGTGGGTTTTAATGTTGGGGGGGTATTGTACTTTTCTTTACAGGTAAAAGAGCTGATTACTTTAGGGCAATGCCCCAAAAAAGGCCCTTTTAAGGGCTATTTGTAATTTAGTATAGGGTAGGGCTTTTTATTATTTTGGGGGGCTTTTTTATTTTATTAGGGGGATTAGATTAGGTGTAATTAGTTTAAAAAACTTGTAATTATTTTATTATTTTCTGTAATTTAGTTTTTTTTTTGTACTTTAGATCAGTGATTTGCAACCTTTTTTTTGCTGTGGAACACTTTTTTACTTTAAAAAATCCTGTGGCACACCACCATCCCAAAATTTTACAAAATCACACATTGTAGCCTAATACAGGATATATATGTACAGTATATATATCATCCAACCCTCTGAAGAAGAAGGATTCAAACCTTTGAAACGCGTCAGGGAATTAACTTTTTGTATACACATTTTAATCTATGTTCTACTTGTTGTTTTTTATATTATACTATTTTGTCCCTCCTTGCAGCTAGTTTACTAGCGTTGCTTTGTGTGCCATTTATACTGCACTGTATCATTTATCTTGGAATACACCACAGCTGTATGCAACTTCTTTACGAAGTTTGTAATTAAGACTGGGGATCCTGCATCCCGTTCTAACCTGTGGAAGGATTCTTCTAAATTAAATGTGCCATATACATACCTCATACTGTTTGAGGATGTCAAATGTGAGTGCTATATAAATTGTATTTCTGTGCTTATTTAGAAAATAAACGGTATTACACTATATATTCTTTTTGTGTCTCCCTGGGTATCCTCACGCTGGAGAAAGTTAATACCAGGACAGAAAGAGCACTCCAAGAGGCCAACCACTAACCCACAGGAAGTGTAAGGGATCTATTCACCATCAGAAACATATCCCTGCATACTCCAAGAGGTCAACGAATACCACAAGAGGCACTACAGCTGGATACAAGGAGGAAATCCAATCTTCTATATATACCCCCAGTGCGGCATACTTACCTCATTCGATTGAGGTAATATCTGGTAAGGGTATTATATACCATCTATAACTGTATAACAACTACATCTGGAGATTCACTACGAATTATATCATTTTTAGGACTCATATGAACATTGTTTCTGAGTTCATATATTTGATATGCAATTTTTAGCTGGACTTTCATTTATTTTATCTTATCTTTTATTATTATTTTTTAATTTTCTTTTTACCCATTTTTTTACTCCTCACATACCCCAACAGTATATTGGACATATAGGCGCTGTATCCATCTTTGAATATATATATATATATATATATATATATATACACACACACTGTACTGTACTGTGCTGTCATGCCATGCCTCCTACAAACTATACATGACATATTGACATTCATTCACAAACAATGATAATGATTGTCTGTGAATCAATGTCAATGTCATGGTTGTAAATGATGCCTGATGAGCCTGTCACATACCTCCCAATATTTCAAAATTTGGAAGAGGGACACCCCCGCACTGTTGTTAGTCTGCCGCGGCACACCTGAGGATCTCTCACGGCACACTGGTTGAAAAACACTGCTTTAGATAATTGTATTTAATTGTATTTAGTTTAGGGAATTAATTTAATTATAGTGTAATGTTATGTGTAATTGTAACTTAGGTTAGGTTTTATTTTACAGGTAAATTTGTCTTTATTTTAACTAGGTAGCTATTAAATCGTTAATAACTATTTAATAACTATTCTACCAAGTTAAAATAAATACAAAGTTGCCTGTAAAATAAAAAATAAATCCTAAACTAGCTACAATGTAACTTTTAGTTATATTGTAGCTAGCTTAGGGTTTATTTTACAGGTAAGTATTTAGTTTTAAATAGGAAGAATTTAGTTAATTGTAGTTATTTTATTTAGATTTATTTAAATTATATTTAAGATAGGGGATGTTAGGGTTAGACTTAGGTTTAGGGGTTAAGAACTTTATTATAGTGGCGGCGACGTTGGGGAGGCAGATTAGGGGTTAATAAGTGTAGGTAGGTGGCGGCGACATCGGGGGTGGCAGATTAGGGGTTAATAAATATAATGTAGGTGTCGGCGATGTTGGGGGCAGCATATTAGGGGTTAATAAGTATAATGTAGGTGGCGGTGGTGTCCGGAGCTGCAGATTAGAGGTTAATAATATAATGTAGGTGCCGGTGATGTCGGGGACGGCAGATTAGGGGTTAATAAGTGTAAGATTAGGGGTGTTTAGACTCGGGGGTTCATGTTAGGGTGTTAGGTGTAGATATAAAATGTATTTCCCCATAGGAATCAATGGGGCTGCGTTCAGAGCTGAACGCTGCTTTTTTTCAGGTGTTAGGTTTTTTTTCAGCCGGCTCTCCCCCATTGATTCCTATGGGGAAATCGTGCACAAGCACGTTTTGCCAGCTCACCGCTACCATAAGCAGTGCTGGTATTGAGGTGAGATGTGGAGCAAAAGTTTGCTCTATGCTCACTTTTCTGCTGCTAATGCCGGGTTTCTAAAAACCCGTAATACCAGCATTGTCTGCAAATGAGCGGTGAGGGAAAACTGCTCATTAGCACCGCACCCCTGTTACCGCAAAACTCGTAATCTAGGTGTTAGTGATTAATATATCACAAACAACCTTAAAAGAAAGTCAGATGGACTTATTGAATAGAGGCTTGGGATTTTGCCCTAGTAACACACTCAATAATTTGGATTTGGATATTAAACTTTATAGGTTCTTTAGGAGCCTACGCCTTAAAGCCATTTTACTAGGGCTTCGAGGAATACCAATACTGGTAATGTAATTTATGATAATTGTTTAAAATTTTGATTTAACCACTAAATCTGAGTTTATTCCGCCAACATGATATCACCCTGTAGAAACTTATATCTCCCTTGTCAGTAAAGATATAGAACAGTTAAAACATAATATCAATATACATCAAGGGTTACAAGTTGAATATAATTTGTCAGCTGCAGAAAAGGAGTCCTTATTGGACTTTATGAATAACCCAAATATTATTATAAAATCTGCTGATGAGGGAGGGGCTATTGTTGTCATGGACACATCAAAATATGTAGAGGAAATCAACAAACAACTTACAGACAAAAAAGTCTATGAGAAATTGGAAAGTAATCCCCTTTAAAATATACAGGCAGAACTTAAAATAATTGTACAAAGAGCCTTAGAAAATAACATTATAGATCACAAGCTTAAGGAATATCTCATTAGAAAGGAATGTATTACTCCCTTAATTTATACACTTCCAAAAATCCATAAATGTATAGACAATCCTCCAGGGCGCCCCATTGTCGCTAGCATTGACTCTGTTCTTTCAAATGTGGCCACTTTTCTAGATAGAATTTTCAAACCTATAGTATGTAAATTAAAATCATACATAGAAGATTCCACAGACTTTTTAAATAAATTGGACACAATTGAGTGGCAAACAACAACACACCCTATATTAGTCACAGTACACATAAAAAAATTGTATACAAGTATTACCCATCTTGGTGGTATAGAATCTGCTAAAAAATCTTTCCAAGATGAAAATACATACACAGACCTTCAAATTAATTTCATAATGGAATTACTAACACTGGTGTTAAACAACAATTACTTTTTTATTTGGTGATGTCTATTATAGACAAAAGAGAGGCACTGCAATGGGTGCTAATATGGCGCCACCATACGGAGGCCTGTACATGAGTGTATACAAACAGAAATATGTATACCCCAATGAATTGTTTAAAAGGTTTGCTAGCGTATGGTGGCGCTATATAGATGATGTCTTTATGATATGGTCTGGAAATAATGAAACCCTGAGTCAATTTTTCTCTCAATTAAATGATAACACTGAGAATATTGAGTTTACCATGCAAAGTAATGATACACATATTAACTTTCTGGATGTTAAGGTTTATATAGAGGAAGGAATGTTCAAAACAGACATTTTTGTCAAAGAAACTGATAAGAACACCCTGTTATCTTATAATAGCTGTCATCCAGAAAGTACAGTACTGCAAAATTTTTACCTAAATCGCAATATATAAGGGTTAAACGAATTGTAGGTGATATAAGCTACTGTAAAACAAGATTACAGAAAATGAGTAATAAATTTACCCAAAGAGGTTACCCGAAACAAGTACTAGATATTGAACTAAATAAAGTTAATCAAATTGATAGAAAAGAATTGCTAATTAAGAAAAAGAGAACAGTTCAAACAAATAGGATTCCCTTTATAATCACTTATAATGTTAATAGCAAACAAATCACAGGTATTATTAAAAAACACTGGAATATTCTTAGAAATAGTTATAATGACATCAGGGAGTTTCAAAATTTGCCATTACTTTCTTATAAAAGACAGAGAAACCTACATGATAGCTTAGTCAAAAATGACATATGGAGCAATAAACATACACTATTAACTTCTAGTAAAAAACATAATTTATGCTTACCTGATAAATTTATTTCTCTTGTGGTGTATCCAGTCCACGGATCATCCATTACTTGTGGGATATTCTCCTTCCCAACAGGAAGTTGCAAGAGGATCACCCACAGCAGAGCTGTCTATATAGCTCCTCCACTAACTGCCATATCCAGTCATTCGACCGAAGACAAGCAAGAGAAAGGAGAAACCATAGGGTGCAGTGGTGACTGTAGTTTAAAGTTAAAAAATACCTGCCTTAAAATGACAGGGCGGGCCGTGGACTGGATACACCACAAGATAAATAAATTTATCAGGTAAGCATAAATTATGTTTTCTCTTGTAAGGTGTATCCAGTCCATGGATCATCCATTACTTGTGGGATACCAATACCAAAGCTAAAGTACACGGATGAAGGGAGGGACAAGGCAGGTACTTAAACGGAAGGTACCACTGCCTGTAAAACCTTTCTCCCAAAAATAGCCTCCGAAGAAGCAAAAGTATCAAATTTGTAGAATTTTGAAAAAGTATGAAGCGAAGACCAAGTCGCCGCATTGCAAATCTGTTCAACAGAAGCCTCATTTTTAAAGGCCCATGTGGCCCATGTGGAAGCCAGACGCTTGTGCAAAAGAACAGAAATCTGTCCCTTTAAGGAACTAGCTGACAATCCTTTTTCCAATCCTTCTTGGAGAAAAGATAATATCCTGGGAATCCTGACTTTACTCCACGAGTAACCCTTGGATTCACACCAATAAAGATATTTACGCCATATCTTATGATAGATTTTCCTGGTGACAGGCTTTCGTGCCTGAATTAAGGTATCAATGACTGACTCAGAGAAGCCACACATTGATAAAATCAAGCTTTTAATCTCCAGGCAGTCAGTCTCAGAGAAATTAGATTTGGATGATTGAAAGGACCCTGAAGTAGAAGGTCCTGTCTCAGCGGTAGAGTCCATGGTGGAAAGGATGACATGTCCACCAGATCTGCATACCAAGTCCTGCGTGGCCACGCAGGCGCTATCAAGATCACAGATGATCTCTCCTGCTTGATTTTGGCAATCAGACGAGGGAGCAGAGGAAATGGTGGAAACACATAAGCCAGGTTGAAGGACAAAGGTGCTGCTAGAGCATCTATCAGCGTCGCCTTGGGGTCCCTGGACCTGGATCCGTAACAAGGAAGTTTGGCGTTCTGGCGAGACACCATGAGATCCAGTTCTGGTTTGCCCCAACGATGAATCAATTGTGCAAACACCTCCAGATGGAGTTCCCACTCCCCCGGATGAAAAGTCTGACGACTTAGAAAATCCGCCTCCCAGTTCTCTACACCTGGGATATGGATAGCTGATAGGTGGCAAGAGTGAATCTCTGCCCAGCGAATTATCCTTGAGACTTCCAACATCGCCAGGGAACTCCTTGTTCCCCCTTGATGGTTGATGTAAGCCACAGTCGTGATGTTGTCCGACTGAAATCTGATGAACCTCATTGTCGCTAGCTGAGGCCATGCCTGAAGAGCATTGAATATCGCTCTTAGTTCCAGAATGTTTATCGGGAGGAGTGACTCCTCCTGAGTCCACGATCTCTGAGCCTTCAGGGAGTTCCAGACTGCCACCCCAGCCTAGAAGGCTGGCATCTGTCGTTACAATTGTCCAATCTGGCCTGCGAAAGGTCATACCTTTGGACAGATGGACCAGAGATAGCCACCAGAGAAGAGAATCCCTGGTCTCTTGATCCAGATTTAGTAGAGGGGACAAATCTGTGTAATCCCCATTCCACTGACTGAGCATGCAGAGTTGCAGCGGTCTGAGATGTAGGCGAGCAAAAGGCACTATGTCCATTGCCGCTACCATTAAGCCAATTACTTCCATACACTGAGCCACCGAAGGGCGAGAAGTGGAATAAAGAACACGGCAGGAATGTAGAAGTTTTGATAACCTGGACTCTGTCAGGTAAATTTTCATTTCTACAGAATCTATTAGAGTTCCCAGAAAGGAGACTCTTGTGAGAGGGGATAGAGAACTCTTTTCTTCGTTCACCTTCCACCCATGCGACCTCAGAAATGCCAGAACTATGTCCGTATGAGACTTGGCAATTTGGAAATTTGACGCCTGTATCAGAATGTCATCTAAATAAGGGGCCACTGCTATGCCCCGCGGCCTTAGGACCGCCAGAAGTGACCCCAGAACCTTTGTAAAGATTCTTGGGGCTGTAGCTAACCCAAAGGGAAGAGCTACAAACTGGTAATGCCTGTCTAGGAAGGCAAACCTGAGAAACCTAAGATGATCTTTGTGTATCGGAATGTGAAGATAAGCATCCTTTAAATCCACTGTAGTCATGTATTGACCCTCCTGGATCATAGGAAGGATGGTACGAATAGTCTCCATCTTGAATGATGGGACTCTGAGGAATTTGTTTAAGATCTTGAGATCTAAGATTGGTCTGAAGGTTCCCTCTTTTTTGGGAACCACAAACAGATTTGAATAAAATCCCTGTCCCTGTTCCTCCTTTGGAACTGGATGGATCACTCCCACAACTAGGAGGTCTTGAACACAATGTAAAAATGCCTCTCTCTTTATCTGGTTTGCAGATAATTGTGAAAGGTGAAATCTCACTTTTGGAGGAGAAGCTTTGAAATCCAGAAGATATCCCTGGGATACAATTTCCAACACCCAGGGATCCTGGACATCTCTTGCCCAAGCCTGGGCGAAGAGTGAAAGTCTTCCCCCTACTAGATCCGTTACCTGATAGGGGGCCAAGCCTTCATGCTGTCTTAGAGGCAGCAGCAGGCTTTTTGGCCTGCTTACCTTTGGTCCAGGTCTGATTAGGTCTCCAGACTGACTTGGACTGGGCAAAAGTTCCCTCTTGTTTTGTATTAGAGGAAGTTGATGCCGCACTCGCCTTGAAGTTTCAAAAGGCACGAAAATTAGTCTGTTTGGCCCTTGATTTGGACCTATCCTGAGGAAGGGCATGACCTTTTCCTCCAGTGATATCAGAAATGATCTCCTTCAAACCAGGCCCGAATAGGGTTTGCCCCTTGAAGGGAATATTAAGCAGCTTAGACTTTGAAGTAATGTCATCTGACCATGATCTAAGCCATAGCGCCCTACGTGTCTGAATAGCAAAACCAGAATTCTTAGCCGTTAGTTTACTCAAATGAACAATGGCATCAGAAACAAAAGAATTGGCTAGCTTAAGTGCTCTAAGCTTGTCAAGTATGTCATCCAATGGGGTCTCTACCTGTAAAGCCTCTTCCAGAGACTCAAACCAGAAAGCCGCAGCAGCAGTGACAGGGGCAATGCTTGCAAGGGGCTGTAGAATAAAACCTTGTTGAATAAAAATGTTCTTAAGGTAACCCTCTAACATTTTATCCATTGGATCTGAGAAAGCACAACTGTCCTCGACAGGGATAGTAGTACGCTTAGCTAGGGTAGAAACTGCTCCCTCCCCCTTAGGGACCGTTTGCCATAAGTCCCGTGTGGTGGCATCTATTGGAAACATTTTCTTAAAAATAGGAGGGGGAGAGAACGGCACACCTGGTCTATCCCATTCCTTAGTAATAATTTCTGTAAACCTTCTAGGTATTGGAAAAACATCAGTGCACACCGGTACTAAATAATATTTATCCAATCTACACAATTTCTCTGGCACTGCAATTGTATCACAGTCATTCAGAGCAGCTAAAACCTCCCTGAGCAACACGCGGAGGTGTTCAAGGTTGAATCCTCTTCCCTGAGTCAGAAAAATCACCCACAGAAAGAAGCTCTCCTTCCTCAGCTTCTGCATATTGTGAGGGGGTATCAGACATAGTTACTAAAGCGTCAGTATGCTCTGTATTTCTTCTAACTCCAGAGCTGTCTCGCTTTCCTCGTAACCCAGGTAGTCTGGATAATACCGCTGCCAGGGTATTATCCATGACTGCCGCCATGTCTTGTAAAGTAAACGCCATGGGCGCACTAGATGTACTTGGCACCATTTGAGCGTGAGTCCCTTGAGCGGGAGTCAAAGGGTCTGACACATGGGGCGAGTTAGTCGGCATAACTTCCCCCTCGTCAGATTCCTCTGGTGATAAATTTTTTAAAGACAGAATATGGTCTTTATTACTTAAAGTGAAATCAGTACATTTGGTACACATGCTAAGAGGGGGTTCCACCATGGCTTCTAAACATAATGAACAAGGAGTTTCCTCTATGTCAGACATGTTTAAACAGACTAGCAATGAGACCAGCAAGCTTGGAAAACACTTTAAAGTGAGTTAACAAGCAAAAATAAAAACGGTACTGTTCCTTTAAGAAAAATAAAAAAGGTCAGAACTTGAAAAACAGTGAAAAAAAGCAGTAATTCAAACAAAATTTTTACAGTGTGTATAATAAGCTAACAGAGCATTGCACCCACTTGAAAATGGATGATTAACCCCTTAATTCAAAAAACGGATCAAAAAAACGATATAGACGTTTTTTAACAGTCACAACAAACTGCCACAGCTCTGCTGTGGCCCTACCTTGCCATACAAATGACTTTGGAAAGCCTAAAAACCCTTCAGAGAGGTCCTATAGCATTCAGGGGACTCCTTCAGGAAAGCTGGATGTATCAGTCTGTAAAAGTTACTGCGCAATTAAGCGCTAAATTAGGCCCCTCCCACTCATGTCTACACAGTGGGAAGCCTAAGGAAACTGTTTCTAGGCAAATTTAAGCCAGCAATGTGGAAAAAAACTAGGCCCCAATAAAGTTTTATCATCAAAACATATATAAAAATGTTTAAACACTTCCAGCAAACGTTTTATATGACAGGAATTGAAATTTCAGAAGAGTATTACCTCTGACAGTAAGCATGATACCAGTCGCTATTAAATCACTGTAATCAGGCTTACCTTAAATAAATCTGGTATCAGCAGCATTTTCTAGCATTTACATCTTCTAGAAAAAAAATTAACTGCACATACCTCATAACAGGATAACCTGCACGCCATTCCCCACCTGAAGTTACCTCTCTCTTCAGTTATGTGTGAGAACAGCAATGGATCTTAGTTACAACCTGCTAAGATCATCAGAGACCACAGGCAGCTTCTTCTTCTATTTTCTGCCTGGGACAAAAATAGTACAACTCCGGTACCATTTAAAATAACAAACTTTTGATTGAAGAAAAAAAAAACAACTACGTTTCACCACTTCTCTCTTACTACTTCCATGCTTGTCGAGAGTTGCAAGAAAATGACTGGATATGGCAGTTAGGGGAGGAGCTATATAGACAGCTCTGCTGTGGGTGATCCTCTTGCAACTTCCTGTTGGGAAGGAGAATATCCCACAAGTAATGGATGATCCGTGGACTGGATACACCTTGCAAGAGAAAAGGAACCTTCCCTTGTTACAATTGTTCACACTGTAATAGTGTTATAAAAGGACACAAAGTAGTGCATCCTCACACAGGGAAAAGATATAACATTAATGGTTTGTACACTTGTCAGTCAGATCATGTTGTTTATTTATTAAAATGTTCATGTGGATTAATCTACATAGGAGAGACCAGTCAAAAAATAAAAGACAGACTCACACAGCACAAATATACTATAAGAAAAGGTGTCCCAGATTTACCACTCTCAGCTCATTTTAAAGAAAAAAAGCATGACGTTAGTCAATTAAGATTCCAAGTATTGGAACATATACCCATACAGAGTAGAGGCCATGATAGAATTAAGAAGTTAAAACAAAGAGAAGTAATATGGATTCATAAATTAGATAGTATGTATCCCAAGGGACTAAATAGGGACTACAATCTTTTTCTATTTTTGTGAATTAAACTTCTTTATCTAATAATTCCTGTACTTTTTTCTTTTATATAGATCAAGATTTACATAGGACTCAAGAATCCATATAAGAAGTTTAATAATACACAAATCTAATAAATATTTTATGTCTATGATTAGAACGAATTT
Organism: Bombina bombina; assembly: GCF_027579735.1. NCBI lineage: Eukaryota > Metazoa > Chordata > Amphibia > Anura > Bombinatoridae > Bombina > Bombina bombina. The sequence continues at coordinate 255,155,027 of NC_069503.1, forward strand.
TAGTAAAATCTTATTAATAAGATAAAAATAAACATATAGGGGGCGGAGCTAACTATCAACATGGCAGGTTGCACACTTCCAGAGCTCCTGACTTTGTTGGACTTTCCAGAGCCTAAAAGTGGACTTGGATGGCATTAAGATATATGATTCTTGTGTATATTGTGACAGTCTCACCTATTGATGGTTAAGAGTGACTGTAATGTGCTTGGAGCCGGGTTTTGATACTTTAAGAGGCCCACGCGGCTGGCAACTATAGATACCATTATCAAAGAACTACTAGCTGGATGCATGAACGCTGTTCTTTTTTGAAGGCTTAAGCACCCAGATAAGTCTAACATGGCGGCACAAATTTATGAAACCATTGAGAAGGTTTTAACTGCGCATTTTACTCGGATTGAGAAAGAGCTTTCAGCAACAGTACGTTACTTTTTCTGTGAGCACCTAATAGCACAGCCGAGCGATACGCGGAGACCTACGCAGAATGCGACTACTCAAGGACCTACCGCTATAACAGCTAAAAGTTCTAAAGAACAGGCAAGCAGAGCAGCGAGTCAAATGCTTCCAAAGGCAGCCCTAGCTGAATTTAAGGAGCGACGACATACAGTGGATGAAGAGGAGGCTATTGTGCTGAGTCCCACGGTGAGACGGCTGATCGCTGGGGGAACAGTAGTCAAGGCCTATAAGGAGGAGCGGGTTCTTCAACCCATGCAGAGTTTGGATGCTCAAAAAAAGCCGGTATTAACTAAGCTGAAGAAAGAAGCGGCTACACTACGCTGCTCGACTTTGCCTGACGATGATGTTGTTATACAGTCGGCACATTCTTCGGCTTGTCCTTATCAGGCCACAGAGACCTACACTGACGCGGAGAAAAGCTCCCATGTGGCTCGAGTCGGTGTGGGGTGAAGACATCACAGAGCTAATCTGACGGCTACGAGACATGCAGAGTTTGGGTCTGATATTTGTCACGTTAGCTGTTGGGTATGTTTATTTGCTACTCTCCACAACAGAAAGAACTAAGAGACATTGCTTGAGACAGAATATGGCATCTACTCTATATGATGTAGTGACAACCTGATATATGAGATTCTGCAATTGGGCTATTTAGAGTGCTCCATGTAAATGATAGCTTGTAGGCTAGTAAAAGACTGAATGTTGCGCTAGTAGGGTTACAGTATATTATTATTTTTCAGTGCTACAGTCGAGGCATAGGTCTCTTTTCCTATGATGATAGTTTAACCTATATAAGTTTCATCATTTGCTGTTTGTACCATTTGGATGCAATGACTTTATTTACCCTGATAGGTACTTCATCACTAGTTATGCTTACTTTGATCTGCCTGAATGTAATTGTATACTGGCTGACACCGCAGGATAAACTAATACCAAGTATATAACTTGCATGTTTAGTTATATTTATGTTCCTTGTTCTTTAACTGATTCCTACTGTGTTCTTGGTTTATTCATACTTCAGATCTCGTAATAGACTTGCTCATAAACGTAGATTTTCTCTCTGTTACATAAGCCATTCGTACTGTCATTTTGTCTCATGTGCATTTTTGGATGTTATGTATTTTGATAAAAGTCTTGTGTTTTAATCTGCAAAACTGGGCGAAAACAGGAATTATGCTTATATCTAGTGGCTAGTCCGTCTAGTGTGACCCATTGAGGTAGTTTTTCATATGCTATAGCCGTCTGTATACACTTTAACAAATATACTAGTTCTAATGGCGACAGTAAGCCGGAGCTTCTTGCTTAGTTTATGTTTCCAAACTTACGACATATATATAAATATTGGTGCGACCTGCTAATTTAATGTACATCTGCCTATGATCAGCTCTGTTTCCCCCAGAATATAGCTTACTGGTTAAGCGTAGGGGCACAGACCCCATATGCCAATCCCTAAAACTTTGTCTAAGTGTGATTTTCCATAGTAGTTTTTGATATATCCCCCCTTACCCTATAAAACTTAAATGAGGTAATTCCTTTATAGGTTCTTTTCCCCAAATTATGACATCTATATAAGTAAAATTAATAATGTTAAAGAGATATCATATTAGTATATAGGTTGTTCAGATGCGAATATTGATATACTTAATCTTGGGACTGTACTAAATGTGTGCCTGAATTTTTTTATTAGGTTGACAAGAGATGGCTTATTGATGATAAAACTTTTGTACATGTCTTTTGGGATTGAAGGAATGTTCTTTACATGTAATGTGTTTTCAATAACCTCAATAAAAAATAAAATAAACATATAAAAAAAACTAATTTTTGCTTTGTAAGGATGCAGTCAGGTTGCTATTTTTTTTTTGCTCAAAAAATTGTTGCATTTCATATATGTCATTTCATAAATGTTCTTGGTTAGCCATGATTACATAATTTTTCTTCCTCCTTGTCATCCATCGTAAAGGTAACATTTCTTAAAGATTAAAACGTTTGTTAGTTAGTATAATATTACAATTTATTTATTTTTTTTTAAATTATTTTAAGATACATACTATCACAGGATAAATGCAATTAATGAGTACACAATGAATGTTATAAACAGTACTGTCTCTATAAAAGTTAATCACTTGAATGTTTTGCAACTGTATTTTGTTTTACTCACAGCCTATAAATTGTAGGCATTAATTATGTGTTTAATCACTTGCCTTGAGAAAGGGCAAAGCCCGAAACGTCATCTATGTTATCTTGCTTGAAAATAAATCACTAAAAAATCATTTGGAGTGCTGCAGCCTTTTCTTCTATTCTATATATATATACACCACTATATAGAGAGTGTTTTTTTTATAGGATAATTACATCCCTCTTTTATATTTGCGCCTCCTAGAGTTGACACTTAGTGTGTACAACAGAATATTAGGAATTGTTGAGCAAAAAGAGGCTGCTTCTTGGGTGGTAACTAGCTATAGAACAAGCTATTATGCTATTGTTCGTTCACAGGTTGAGCACTTCTCTCTTTTAATTTATGCAAATTATCGCCTAGATTTAGAGTTTTGTCGGTAAAGACCCGCGGTGCTAACGCTGCTTTTTTTTCCAGCGCACCCTTAAGACAACGCTGGTATTTAGAGTTGTCTGAATGGCTGCGTTAGCATCAGAAAAGGGACCGTTGAGCATAATTTAGCTCCACTTCAACCCTCAATACCAGCGTTGCTTAAGTCAGCGGTAAGCTGTAAAAACGTGCTCGTGCACGATATCCCCATAGGAAACAATGGGGCTGAGCTGGCTGAAAAAAAACCTAACACCTGCAAAAAAGCAGCGTTCAGCTCCTAACACAGCCCCATTGTTTCCTATGGGGAAACATTCTCTAAGTCTACACCTTACACCCTAACATGAACCCCGAGTCTAAACACCCCTAATCTTACACTTATTAACCCCTAATCTGCCGCCCCCGCTATCGCTGACACCTGCTTTATATTATTAACCCCTAATCTGCCGCTCCGGACACCGCCGCAACCTACATTATAGCTATGAACCCCTAATCTACTGCCCCTAACATCGCCAACACCTATATTGTAGTTATTACCCCCTAATCTGCCCCCCCCAACGTCGCCGCCACCTACCTAGACTTATTAACCTCTAATCTGCCGACCGGACCTCGCCGCTACTATAATAAATGTATTAACCTCTAAACCGCCGCACTCCTGCCTCGCAAACACTATAATAAATAGTATTAACCCCTAATCTGCCGTCCCTAACATCGCCGCCACCTACCTACAAATATTAACCTCTAATCTGCCGCCGCCGCCAACGTCGCCGCTACTATAATAAAGTTATTAACCCCTAAACCTAAGTCTAGCCCTAACCCTAACACCCCCTTAACTTAAATATCATTTAAATTAATCTAAATAAATTTACTATCATTAAATAAATTTTTCCTATTTAAAAATAAATACTTACCTATAAAATAAACCCTAATATAGCTACAATATAACTATTAGTTACATTGTAGCTATTTTAGGATTTATATTTATTTTACAGGCAACTTTGTATTTATTTTAACTAGGTACAATAGCTATTAAATAGTTAATAACTATTTAATAGCTACCTAGTTAAAATAATTACAAAATTACCTGTAAAAACAGAATTTATGCTTACCTGATAAATTACTTTCTCCAACGGTGTGTCCGGTCCACGGCGTCATCCATTACTTGTGGGAAATATTCTCCCCCACAGGGAAAGGCAAGGAAAGCACACAGCAAGAGCTGTCCATATAGCTCTCCCTCTGGCTCCGCCCCCAGTCATTCGACCGACGGTTAGGTGAAAAAGGAGAAACTATAGGGTGCCGTGGTGACTGTAGTGTATAAAGAAAAAAAATTTCAACCTGATTAGGAAAACCAGGGCGGGCCGTGGACCGGACACACCGTTGGAGAAAGTAATTTATCAGGTTAGCATAAATTCTGTTTTCTCCAACATTGGTGTGTCCGGTCCACGGCGTCATCCATTACTTGTGGGAACCAATACCAAAGCTTTAGGACACGGATGAAGGGAGGGAGCAAATCAGGTTACCTAAATGGAAGGCACCACGGCTTGCAAAACCTTTCTCCCAAAAATAGCCTCCGAAGAAGCATAAGTATCAAATTTGTAGAATTTGGCAAAAGTGTGCAGAGAAGACCAAGTCGCTGCCTTACATATCTGATCAACAGAAGCCTCGTTCTTGTAGGCCCATGTGGAAGCCACAGCCCTGGTAGAGTGAGCTGTGATTAGGTCAGGAGGCTGCCATCCGGCAGTCTCATAAGCCAATCGGATAATGCTTTTCAGCCAGAAAGAGAGAGAGGTAGCAGTAGCTTTGTGACCTCTCCTCTTACCAGAGTAAATGACAAACAAAGATGAGGTTTGTCTAAAATCCTTTGTTGCTTCTAAATAGAACTTTAAAGCACGAACAACATCTAAATTGTGTAATAAACGTTCCTTCTTTGAAACTGGATTCGGACACAGAGAAGGAACAACTATTTCCTGGTTAATATTCTTGTTGGAAACAACTTTTGGAAGAAAACACCACAAACTCCTCTCCATCCCCGTGGAGATGCTACTTGTTCAGAGCGGCAAGGAGAATGACTGGGGGGCGGAGCCAGAGGGGGAGCTATATGGACAGCTCTTGCTGTGTGCTCTCCTTGCCTTTCCCTGTGGGGGAGAATATTTCCCACAAGTAATGGATGACGCCGTGGACCGGACACACCAATGTTGGAGAAATAAATCCTACCCTAAGTTACAAATACATCTAACACTACACTATCAATCAATTAATTAAATAAATTACCTACAACTAGCTAAACTAAAATACAATTAAATAAACTAATCTATAATACAAAAAAAAAAACCACAAAATTACAGAAAATAAAAATTTTTTACAAGAAGTTTAAACTAATTACACCTAATCTAAGCCCCTAATAAAATAAGCCATCCTCTTCAACCGACGGACTAACGACGAATGACGGTTCCTTTAAGGGACGTCATCCAAGATGGCGTCCCTCGAATTCCGATTGGCTGATAGGATTCTATCAGCCAATCGGAATTAAGGTAAGAAAGATCCAATCAGCCAATCGGATTGACCCTGCATTCTATTGGCTGTTCCTATCAGGATACGATACGCAATTGACGTAAGGGGATCTGCGGTAGCCTCGAGATGCGGAAAGAAAGTGAGTGGTAGACCCTTTCCTGCCTGACTCTAAATACCAGCGGGCGGTAAAAAGCAGCGTTAGGACCCCTTAACGCTGCTTTTGACGGCTAACGCCAAACTCTAAATCTAGGCGTATGACTCTTAGGGAAGTCTCCCTAAGTGTGATGCGGGAATCCAGACGTGGACCCGTTGCTCAGTGTGCCTAGAGGGCCCACACCAAGCTGAAAAGTACGTCTGGGTTTTGCCGTTTCCCTTGTTCAGAGAGTGATTACCTGGTATTTCGGGGCTGGACTGTACTGTGAAGTCAGGATCAGACTGATATACTACAGGAAAGTTCCTCTCTGTGAAGGGCACATGTTGAGCAAAAAGAGGCTGCTTCTTGGGTGGTAACTAGCCATAGATCAAGCTATTATGCTATTGTTCATTCCCAGGTTGAAAGCTTCTCTCTTTTAATTTATGCAAATTATGACTCTTAGGGAAGTCTCCCTAAGTGTGATGCGGGAATTCAGACGTGGACCCATTGCTCAGTGTGCCTAGAGGGATATGGCTGCACCTTACTGAGGAGGCCCACACTAGGCCAAAACATACATCTGGGGGTTTGCCATTTCCCTTGTTCAGAGAGGGATTGCCTGGTATTTGTTTCCAGGTTCCAGGTCTAACTATACTATTAACCCCTAAACTGCCAATTCCCCCACATTGCAAAGTACCTAACTATACTATTAACCCCTAAACCTCCATCCCCCCACATCGAAAAGTAATAAACCTAAACCCCCTAATCTAACACCCCTAACCTAACCCAAAAAAAATAAACAGCTATAAAAATAAATAAAACCTTATCTTACATTTTAAAAAAAAACTAACATTACTAAAAATAAATCCCTAACATTACAGAAAATAGAAAGATATAACATTACAAAAAATCTAAAAACAAATCTAAAATTACAGAAGATAAAAAAGTAATTACCTAATATAATAAAATAATTAATCGTATTCAAATACTCCTTAAAAAAACACCCCAAAAAAAACCTTCATTCAATTGGCTGGTTTGAATTTGAACATTCAAAACAGCCAATAGGAATGCAATCACTATTCAGGTGACCGCATGAACAGGAGCTCCCTATTAGTGTGTTGAAGAGAAGAACCACTGTTGCTGCAACCGTCACAGCTGCCACCGGGATGAAGATAAGAAGATGGATCGCCGGGGAGAAGATAAGAAGATGGATGAAGATGGAGCGCTACTGGGATGAAGATGGAACCCTGCCGCCGTCAACATCAGTGAGTACCAATTTGGGGGTTAGCATTAGTTGGGGTTTTTTTTGGGCAGTAAATTAGTTTTTTTTTAGTTAGGTTTTTTATTTTGAGGGGTTGGGGGTGTAATGTTAGAGGGGTTAGTGGTTTTTTTCATAAAAGAGCTGATCGCTTTAGGGCAATGCCCTACAAAAGGCCCTTTTAAGGGCTATTGGTATTTTATTTTTAGAGTAGGGCTTTTTTTATTTTGGGGTCTTAGAATAGGATTCATTATTTTATTTTTTTGGTTATCACTTTTTTATTTTCTGTAATGTTTGATTTTTTTATTTCCTTAAATTTTAGAGTTTTTTTATTTTTTGTAATGTTTAGTAATGCAAGGTTTTTTAAGTACTATTAGGTTTATTTTTAAGATAAGATAAGGTTTTATTTATTTTTACATGTAATTCTTTTTTTCAGTTAAGATTTATCTTGTAAGATTTGGGTATTTTAATTTGGGTTAAGTTGGGGTGTTAGGTTAGGTGGTTTAGATGTTAGTTTTTTCTTTGCGATGTGGGGGGGGGGGTGGCGGTTTAGGGGTTAATAGTGTATTTAGTGTTTGCGATGTGGGGGATGGCAGTTTAGGGATTAATAGTGGCTTGGTGTTTGCAATGTGAAGTGGCAGTTTAGTGGTTAATAGTTTATTTAGGGACTTTGCGATGTGGGGGATGATGGTTTAGGGGTTAATAGTATAGTTATCTAGTTTGTGATGTCGGGGGATAGCGGCCACGTCAAAAGTTTAAGCGATAAAATGTGATTGCGCTCATACGATTTTACCATTTACATAGAAATAGTAAATTATTTACCATTATTTACCATTTACATAGAAATTATGGGGAGCAAACAAATTTGCAGTAATTTTTATAGCACTCCACTTGTAATATGGATTTGAGAGTAAAAAATATCGCGACCCCGTTTACGCTCCTAGAGATAGCACTCCTAGCCCCAAGTTTTTAACTTTTGGCTTTACTAACTCTGATTTTGGTCTGAGATTTTGTACCTCTGTTGCCTGGTTGTTTTTTTTACCATTGGCAAGTCCCTTTTTTGCTTCTGGATATTCTGCTGCTGCTTAATTGGGTATCAGTTTGAGCCACCTTACAGGTCATGTCTGGGATCTACCCAGTATGTTGGGATGGAGTCATTACATCTTCACTTCTCAGCTACTGAGTGCATACCTGAACTGGCATTTACCACTTGGCTTGAGGGAAGGTTGCATTTGTTGCAGTCAGGAAAAATCCCTATACTTTTAGAGACTGCTTTGGAATGCAAGATATTCTATGATCGTTGTAAGTATTACATTTTTGATACTCAGTATACATGAATAAATCACTTAAAATTATTTTTGGTGATAGTTCAGGTGGTTGCACCTGTCACTAATGTAATGTTCATTCTGGCTTAAAGGGACATGAAACCCAATTTTTTTCTTTCATGATTTAGAAAGAGCATGCAATTATAAACAACTATCTAATTATTCTTTGCTGAAAAGCATATCTAGATATGCTTAGTAGCTGCTGATTGGTAGCTGCACATAGATGCCTCCTGTGATTGGTTCACCGTGTGCATTGCTATTTCTCCATTAAAGTATATCTAAAGAATGAAGAAAATTAGGTAATAGAAGTAAATTAGAATTTTGTTTAAAATTATATTCTCTACCTTAATCATGAAAGAAAATGTTTGGGTATAGTGTCCCTTTAACATTAATACTGTTTATTTGTAGAGCACCAACAGATTCCACAGTGCTATAAACATAGGTATTATATGCAAAAATAACATTTATAAGAAGCAAATGGGTAGAGGGCCCTACCAATTGTAGGTTGCCAATTGTTGCAGATAACCGTACATGAAGGTGATCTACAGGACAGTTGGGATCATAAACTTACATGCTAAGGTGGTTCAATGGCATGACAAAAGAAGGAGAGGAACATAGAAAAGTCTTTCACTTGGGGCGGAGCTTGGCCACGCAGGCGGATAGCTGTGTTCTGAAGGAGCTCCAAATCCCTAGGATGAAATTACTTCATATTATGGCATAAACCCCTAATAAATATACCCCCCTTTCCTCTAATTCCTTCCCTGGGAACATTGCATACAGCAGAGGCTGCAATAGTGACATGGAAGTCATAATATTCGGAGAGCAGGTGGGGGGCCGGTTCCGGAGCAATGAGGAAAGTTTGGTGGCACAGTAAAAGTAAAACAGCTGAACGAGGTTGCGGTGCTGCGGAGTCCAACTTACAACCAAGATAAGCATAAAAGAAGCCGCAAGTCGCTGCAAGTTGGTGGGATCCAGATAGACGCCATATACTGCCTGAGAGTCGTAAGTCTGACCAAAAGTAGGAGCTGGTGAGTGGGCCGCATCCACAGGCTTGCAGTCACAGTTTGAGGGCAGCGGTAATTAGCACTCTAACAAACATCCGGATTGCTAATAACAAGGGAGCACATATATCACTCTGGTGCCATTTCCATTTCCAGGTCTTTGCAGCTTTACAACAAATTAACAGAAATTCCATAGCCAATACATCTGGGGACCAACACGAAAACACAAAATGAAAAAGGAGGGGTCAAATATTTGTTTTAGTGGCCTATGGTTTGTCTCATTTAGTCACTATGACTCTTATTTAAGGAGGCAATTGAAAAGCTGCCCTCTGCTCTCCCTTCCTACATTACCCTGGCTGCTCTCTAAGGATAGTGGCTGTTATACCGTCAGCCTTTAACCTGATAATAGTTGGGCATAACCAGCCTAGTCAGGAAGAATGATCTCACAATAACCTTAGATTAGGAATAGTGTGGGCAGGCATATTCAAATACCCCCTGTTTTTCTATGTGTACATTTAAATACGGGCTGAGCAAGTATCAATCTTGAAAGGAACCCTTAGGCACAGCCTTTACAGGTACGGGGGGAATCGCCTACTACTGATTGGAGTTCATCAATATTAGAAAGTTTAAGTTAAGAAAGCACCCATACTAAATCGAGTATAAAGTACAGGACCAAAACTCGCAAACTAAAAAGCACATTTGGCAGTAGAGCATTAGAAAGGCACTTTGGGTAATGCCTAATAAAAAATCTGCAAGGACAGAAAAGAGTACCCCAGCTAGGCTGCTGAGTAAATATCTTAAACAGATAAATCAATCCAAAAGCCCAGCATCAGAAGACATGGCTACCCGGCAACAGACACATACAGCGCAACCGCATCGGACACAGCCACAGGCTCAACCCCTTACTAAAGAAGATCTGCTGCTTAATTGGGTATCAGTTTGAGCCACCTTGCAGGTCATGTCTGGGATCTACCCAGTATGTTGGGATGGAGTCATTACATCTTCACTTCTCAGCTACTGAGTGCATACCTGAACTGGCATTTACCACTTGGCTTGAGGGAAGGTTGCATTTGTTGCAGTCAGGAAAAATCCCTATACTTTTAGAGACTGCTTTGGAATGCAAGATATTCTATGATCGTTGTAAGTATTACATTTTTGACACTCAGTATACATGAATAAATCACTTAAAATTATTTTTGGTGATAGTTCAGGTGGTTGCACCTGTCACTAATGTAATGTTCATTCTGGCTTAAAGGGACATGAAACCCAATTTTTTTCTTTCATGATTTAGAAAGAGCATGCAATTATAAACAACTATCTAATAATTCTTTGCTGAAAAGCATATCTAGATATGCTTAGTAGCTGCTGATTGGTAGCTGCACATAGATGCCTCCTGTGATTGGTTCACCGTGTGCATTGCTATTTCTCCATTAAAGTATATCTAAAGAATGAAGAAAATTAGGTAATAGAAGTAAATTAGAATTTTGTTTAAAATTATATTCTCTACCTTAATCATGAAAGAAAATGTTTGGGTATAGTGTCCCTTTAACATTAATACTGTTTATTTGTAGAGCACCAACAGATTCCACAGTGCTATAAACATAGGTATTATATGCAAAAATAACATTTATAAGAAGCAAATGGGTAGAGGGCCCTACCAATTGTAGGTTGCCAATTGTTGCAGATAACCGTACATGAAGGTGATCTACAGGACAGTTGGGATCATAAACTTACATGCTAAGGTGGTTCAATGGCATGACAAAAGAAGGAGAGGAACATAGAAAAGTCTTTCACTTGGGGCGGAGCTTGGCCACGCAGGCGGATAGCTGTGTTCTGAAGGAGCTCCAAATCCCTAGGATGAAATTACTTCATATTATGGCATAAACCCCTAATAAATATACCCCCCTTTCCTCTAATTCCTTCCCTGGGAACATTGCATACAGCGGAGGCTGCAATAGTGACACGGAAGTCATAATATTCGTAGAGCAGGTGGGGGGCCGGTTCCGGAGCAATGAGGAAAGTTTGGTGGCACAGTAAAAGTAAAACAGCTGAACGAGGTTGCGGTGCTGCGGAGTCCAACTTACAACCAAGATAAGCATAAAAGAAGCCGCAAGTCGCTGCAAGTTGGTGGGATCCAGATAGACGCCATATACTGCCTGAGAGTCGTAAGTCTGACCAAAAGTAGGAGCTGGTGAGTGGGCCGCATCCACAGGCTTGCAGTCACAGTTTGAGGGCAGCGGTAATTAGCACTCTAACAAACATCCGGATTGCTAATAATAAGGGAGCACATATATCACTCTGGTGCCATTTCCATTTCCAGGTCTTTGCAGCTTTACAACAAATTAACAGAAATTCCATAGCCAATACATCTGGGGACCAACACGAAAACACAAAATGAAAAAGGAGGGGTCAAATATTTGTTTTAGTGGCCTATGGTTTGTCTCATTTAGTCACTATGACTCTTATTAAAGGAGGCAATTGAAAAGCTGCCCTCTGCTCTCCCTTCCTACATTACCCTGGCTGCTCTCTAAGGATAGTGGCTGTTATACCGTCAGCCTTTAACCTGATAATAGTTGGGCATAACCAGCCTAGTCAGGAAGAATGATCTCACAATAACCTTAGATTAGGAATAGTGTGGGCAGGCATATTCAAATACCCCCTGTTTTTCTATGTGTACATTTAAATACGGGCTGAGCAAGTATCAATCTTGAAAGGAACCCTTAGGCACAGCCTTTACAGGTACGGGGGGAATCGCCTACTACTGATTGGAGTTCATCAATATTAGAAAGTTTAAGTTAAGAAAGCACCCATACTAAATCGAGTATAAAGTACAGGACCAAAACTCGCAAACTAAAAAGCACATTTGGCAGACGGCATTAGAAAGGCACTTTGGGTAATGCCTAATAAAAAATCTGCAAGGACAGAAAAGAGTACCCCAGCTAGGCTGCTGAGTAAATATCTTAAACAGATAAACCAATCCAAAAGCCCAGCATCAGAAGACATGGCTACCCGGCAACAGACACATACAGCGCAACCGCATCGGACACAGCCACAGGCTCAACCCCTTACTAAAGAAGATCTGCAATACCTATCATCAAAGGAAGACATTAAGGGTGTCATGCAGGAAATATGCAGCTTGTTTAATAACCTTAAAAAAGACATTAACACCTTGGAGACAAGATTGCAACTATTTGAAGTGGCGCAAGCATCGCCCACCACCACTGTACAACAGAACTTCATGGAACTTCAACAGTGAATTAATACAAGTCCTGTTGGCTAAACTGGAAGACCTCGACAACTGCGGCCACAGGAATAACATTCGAATTAGAGGTGTATCTGAAACCATACATCCACCAGCAATTGAAGGTTACCTGCAAAATCTCTTCCGCACTATCAAAGGGACTCCTACATCACCCAAGATTATATATAATATAGAGAATGGGAGAATATATAATAGCAATATTTTTTCATCTTGGCTGAGGTATAATCAATTAGTGCATTTTTTGTCACACCATGAGCATAGAGACAGGCTAGGAAGGGACCCCACTCCATTTGAGTACTTATGCATTGCGAATAAACCATAAAGGCGGTTAATCTCACTGATTTATAAGCTATTGCTTGTGGCGCCTGACAGCCCTCTTCCTACGTACACTAGAGCTTGGAATAGAGATCTCAGCACTGACATCGATCAGGAAGCTTGGCTTAAATCATTTACATTAACAAAACGCTCTTCTATCTCAGCTAATGTGCAGGAAATCCACATAAAATTGGCGAGTAGATGGTACCTCACCCCGGCCAGACTCCACAAACTTTATCCCTCAGCCAGCCCCTTGTGCTGGAGAGGGTGTGGCGAGACTGATACGTTACTGCATGTTTGGTGGTCCTGCCCGAAGGTATTGGGATTCTGGTCTGAGGTGATATCACATGTGTCAGAAAGATTACACTTGGACATCCCACGTACACCTGACACAATGCTTTTCCTACACCTTCCGAAAGCTTAAGAAATAATACCCAGTCACTCCTTTTAATAATGTTTACCGGAGTGAAAAAGTTGATTCCAAAAAAATGGAAAACAACAGATATACCAACCCTGGATGAATGACAAGCATCAGTTGATGACCTACTAACATTAGAGAGGCTGCACTACCTTAAGACAAATCAATCGGTCACTTATAAAATGATGCTGGCCAAATGGAAGGGAACCTCTACATAGTGGACATGGTTGTAATAGATAAACTTACAAGATAGGAAAACTGTTTTTTTTTTGGGGGGGGGGTACCCCTCCCTTCTGAGGTATTTTCTCACTGCTCTCCCCCCCCTTTACTTTTCAAATTATTTATCAATTCTTGGAAATCAATCTAGCACACTCTGGCTGTCTTTTCATATGCTAAATTTTGTTTTATGATCCTGTTGAAAGGGAAAAAAAGAAGGCTAAAAAAATCAAGCTCTTGGGAGAGACTCTTGAGTCCAGAAACACCGGATTCTACTTTTACTACTACATTGGGACCCTACTGTTATAACTTATAAGATTTAAGACTACCATATAGTCAGCTGATTAGTAATAATTTTGTTTAATGGAATATGCCTTTTCCTATGTACCATTAACATTGATTGACTCTTCTTTATGTACTGTTGAAATTTATGAACAATAAAGTTTGTTTAAAAAAAAAAAGTATTTCACTTGATAGCTTTTAACAGTTGTTTCTAACTGTTTTTAAGATACAGTTTTATAGTGATAATAATTTCAAGGATGCTTTACATTTTTTCAGGTTTTTGTATGGTGAAATTTTCCTGTGCCTGCAACAGTTTACACAATGATTGGTTAGCTCAGAACACAAGCTCATTTATATATGTACCTAATTGGTCACAAAAAAGTAGACCTGGATTCCTCCAGGTTTTTCAAGATGTGTTTTCCTGAATCTTGTAAATTTTGTTATAAAGCGAGTGTGATTAAAAAAAAAATATATATATATATATATATATATATATATATATAACAATTTGTGATATATGCAATTAGAATGTAATTTTAATGCATAATTTGAGAAATAAAAAATGTGGAAAACATTTTCTTTTGGGATAGAATATAAAACAGCCTAGGGTTATTTTTAAGTTGACATAAGGATAGGAGCAAGAAATTTTGTTTTATCCTACAGACCAATTATCATGCACAGGACATGCTTCACTGTTATGGAAACAGTCAGTAAAAAAAATGTCATTCACACATGCTGCAATATGAGATGTTTTCCTTGGAGACTTGAGTCCTGAACAAACAGCTATGCTATTTTAATTGACGACTTGTACTAAAGTTTCAGAAATACACGTCTCAGGCCTCGAGAAGGGAGTGAAGTAATGTCTATCTTTCCTGTTTCAGTTGTAACTTTTTCTGCTCTATCTGCTTACAGCTCAAATAAGAAGTATTACTACTGAAAGGACTCTAAAGCAAAAACAAGCATTAAGGATAGGTGAATTGCTGATACATAAAATAGTAAAATTAAAGACTCACAGTAAGGAGAAAGACATTGTAACTGTGTGTTTGTTTTTTATATAAACATGTGCTGTGCGCGTATCTATCTATCTATCTATCTATATATATATATATATATATATATATATATATATATATATATATATATAACATAATTTATGCTTACCTGATAAATTTATTTCTCTTGTAGTGTAGTCAGTCCACGGGTCATCCATTACTTATGGGATTATATCTCCTTCCCAACAGGAAGTTGCAAGAGGATCACCCAAGCAGAGTTGCTATATAGCTCCTCCCCTCACATGTCATATCCAGTCATTCGACCGAAACAAGACGAGAAAGGAGAAACCATAGGGTGCAGTGGTGACTGGAGTTTGATTAAAATTTAAACCTGCCTTAAAGACAGGGCGGGCCGTGGACTGACTACACTACAAGATAAATAAATTTATCAGGTAAGCATAAATTATGTTTTCTCTTGTTAAGTGTAATCAGTCCACGGGTCATCCATTACTTATGGGATACCAATACCAAAGCAAAAAGTACACGGATGATGGGAGGGACAAGGCAGGAACTTTAAACGGAAGGAACCACTGCCTGAAGAACCTTTCTCCCAAAAATAGCCTCCGAAGAAGCAAAAGTGTCAAATTTGTAAAATTTCGAAAAAGTGTGAAGTGAAGACCAAGTTGCAGCCTTGCAAATCTGTTCAACAGAGGCCTCATTCTTAAAGGCCCAGGTGGAAGCCACAGCTCTAGTGGAATGAGCTGTAATTCTTTCAGGAGGCTGCTGTCCAGCAGTCTCATAGGCTAAACGTATTATACTACGAAGCCAAAAAGAGAGAGAGGTAGCCGAAGCCTTTTGACCTCTCCTCTGTCCAGAGTAAACGACAAACAGAGAAGAAGTTTGACGAAAATCCTTAGTCGCCTGCAAATAGAACTTCAGGGCACGGACTACGTCCAGATTATGCAAAAGTCGTTCCTTCTTTGAAGAAGGGTTAGGACACAAAGATGGAACAACAATCTCTTGATTGATATTCCTGTTAGAAACTACCTTAGGTAAGATCCCAGGTTTAGTACGCAGAACTACCTTGTCTGAATGAAAAATTAGATAAGGAGAATCACAATGTAAGGCAGATAACTCAGAGACTCTTCGAGCCGAGGAAATAGCCATCAAAAACAGAACTTTCCAAGATAACAGCTTGATATCAATGGAATGAAGGGGTTCAAATGGAACACCTTGCAAAACGTTAAGAACTAAGTTTAAGCTCCACGGCGGAGCAACAGTCTTAAACACAGGCTTAATCCTAGCCAAAGCCTGACAAAAAGCCTGAACCTCTGGAACTTCTGCCAGACGTTTGTGTAGAAGAATAGACAGAGCCGAAATCTGTCCCTTTAACGAACTAGCAGATAAGCCCTTTTCTAAACCCTCTTGTAGAAAAGACAATATCCTAGGAATCCTAACCTTACTCCATGAGTAACTCTTGGATTCGCACCAATATAAATATTTACGCCATATCTTATGGTAAATTTTTCTGGTAACAGGTTTCCGAGCCTGTATTAAAGTATCAATAACCGACTCTGAGAAGCCACGCTTTGATAGAATCAAGCGTTCAATCTCCATGCAGTCAGTCTCAGAGAAATTAGATTTGGATGGTTGAAAGGACCCTGAATTAGAAGGTCCTGCCTCAGAGGCAGAGACCATGGTGGACAGGACGACATGTCCACTAGGTCTGCATACCAGGTCCTGCGTGGCCACGCAGGTGCTACCAAAATCACCGATGCTCTCTCCTGTTTGATCTTGGCAATCAGTCGAGGCAGCATCTGGAATGGTGGAAACACATAAGCCATGTTGAAGACCCAAGGGGCTGTCAGAGCATCTATCAGCGCCGCTCCCAGGTCCCTGGATCTGGATCCGTAACAAGGAAGCTTGGCGTTCTGGCGAGACGCCATGAGATACAGATCTGGTTTGCCCCAACGATGAATCAGTTGAGCAAAGACCTCCGGATGAAGTTCCCACTCCCCCGGATAAAAAGTCTGGCGACTTAGAAAATCTGCCTCCCAGTTCTCCACGCCTGGGATGTAGATCGCTGACAGGTGGCAAGAGTGAGACTCTGCCCAGCGAATTATCTTTGAGACTTCCAACATCGCTAGGGAACTCCTGGTTCCCCCTTTATGGTTGATGTAAGCCACAGTCGTGATGTTGTCCGACTGAAATCTGATGAACCTCAGAGTTGGTAACTGAGGCCAAGCTAGAAGAGCATTGAATATTGCTCTTAACTCCAGAATATTTATTGGGAGGAGTTTCTCCTCCTGAGTCCATGATCCCTGAGCCTTCAGGGAATTCCAGACTGCGACCCAACCTAGAAGGCTGGCGTCTGTTGTAACAATCGTCCAATCTGGCCTGCGAAAGGTCATCCCCTTGGACAGATGGGGCCGAGAAAGCCACCATAGAAGAGAATCTCTGGTCTCTTGATCCAGATTTAGTAGAGGGGACAAATCTGAGTAATCCCCATTCCACTGGCTGAGCATGCACAATTGCAGTGGTCTGAGATGCAGGCGCGCAAATGGTACTATGTCCAATGGTACTATGTCCATTGCCGCAACCATTAAGCCGATTACTTCCATGCACTGAGCTACTGATGGGTGTGGAATGGAATGAAGGGCACAGCAAGTATTTTGAAGCTTTAATAGCCTGGACTCCGTCAGGTAAATTTTCATCTCTATAGAATCTATAAGAGTCCCTAGGAAGGGAACCCTTGTGAGTGGTAATAGAGAACTCTTTTCCACATTCACCTTCCACCCATGCGACCTCAGAAATGCCAGAACTATCTCTGTGTGAGACTTGGCAATTTGAAAACTTGACGCTTGTATCAGAATGTCGTCTAGGTACGGAGCCACCGCTATGCCTCGCGGTCTTAGTACCGCCAGAAGACAGCCCAGAACCTTTGTAAAGATTCTCGGGGCCGTAGCTAGCCCGAAGGGAAGAGCTACAAACTGGTAATGCCTGTCTAGAAAGGCAAATCTTAGGTACCGATAATGATCTTTGTGAATCGGTATGTGAAGGTAGGCATCCTTTAAGTCCACTGTGGTCATGTATTGACCCTCTTGGATCATGGGTAGGATGGTTCGAATAGTTTCCATTTTGAATGATGGAACTCTTAGGAATTTTCTATGGGGCTCCACATTGGCCTTCAAACATAGTGAACACGTAGATTCATCTGTGTCAGACATGTTTAAACAGACTAGCAATGAGACTAGCAAGCTTGGAAAATACTTTCAAATAAATTTACAAGCAATATAAAAAACGCTACTGCGCCTTTAAGAAGCACAAAAAGCTGTCACAGTTGAAATAACAATGAACCAAATCAGTTATAGCAACCAAAATTTCACAGTAAATTTATTAAATTAGCAAAGGATTGCACCCACCAGCAAATGGATGATTAACCCCTTAATACCCAAAAACGGATATCAATTTAACAAATAACGTTTTTATCACAGTCAAACACACTGTCACAGGTCTGCTGTGACTGATTACCTCCCTCAAAATGAACTTTGAAGACCCCTGAGCTCTCTAGGGACGTCCTGGAACATGGAGGATGAAATAGGAAGACTGTGACTGAATTTTTCTGCGCAAAAAAGCGCTAAAATAGGCCCCTCCCACTCATATTACAACAGTGGGAAATCTCAGTTAACTGTTTCTATGCCGAAATAAACGTTAGCCATGTGGAAAAATCATGCCCCAATAAGTTTTATCACCAAGTACCTCACGAAAAACGATTAACATGCCAGTAAACGTTTTAAACATTAAAAGATTATGAAGTGTTATTAATAAGCCTGCTACCAGTCGCTTTTACTGCAGTTAAGGCTCAAACATTACTTCAGCATTAACAGTATTTTCTTAGACAAATTCCATTCCCCAGAAAAATACTTCAGTGCACGTACACTCATCAGCCTAATACCAGTCGCTACCACTGCATTCAAGGCTGTACTTACATTACATTGGTAACAGCAGTATTTTCTAGTCAATTCCATTCCTTAGAAAAAATAATTTACTGCACATACCTCGTTTGCAGGGGGGCCCCGCATGCTATTCCCCTTTCTGAAGTTACCTCACTCCTCAGAATGTGCGAGAAACAGCCAGTGGATCTTAGTTACTTCTGCTAAGATCATAGAAAACGCAGGCAGATTCTTCTTCTAATACTGCCTGGGAACAAACAGCACACTCCGGTGCCATTTAAAATAACAAACTTTTGATTGAAGACATAAACTAAGTTTAAAAAACACCACAGACCTCTTACAACGACCTATCTATGTTGAGTTGCAAGAGAATGACTGGATATGACATGTGAGGGGAGGAGCTATATAGCAACTCTGCTTGGGTGATCCTCTTGCAACTTCCTGTTGGGAAGGAGATATAATCCCATAAGTAATGGATGACCCGTGGACTGACTACACTTAACAAGAGAAATATATATATATATCCATTATATCAGAAACGATGCTTGATTTGTAGGAATAATAACAGAATCACAACCTTTCCTAAAATTCATGAATTTGTATACACTGTCTAACAGCTTGAAAATACACAAATACCTAAGCACTGCTGAGGATACTTCCTGTATTTATAAGTACCAATAATACTAATAATCAAAATTAATTATGTAGCAAAACATAGAAAAGGAAACTGATACTTTTGCTTCAAATGACTGATTTTTAAAATGAATCTGAATCTATAAATCATATTTCAAGTGTGCCACATTTAGGGTGACCATATTGCCGCTTTAAAAAGGGATACATATGAAAAATACATATGTCAGGATTCTTATACAAAACCTTTCTTTAAACAGCCCTGAAAACATAGCCCTTTTTAAAGTGTCAATATGGTCACCCTAGCCACATTGCATTTCAAATTTTAGAGTCTCTTCGAATATTTTAGGGGGGTACCCAGTGTGTTTTCCATTTCCAATCGACTACTCACATAGACCCAGATTAAAAGTTGTGCGCTAAACCGGGTGCGTAAATAACATAAAAAAATGAGCGGTATCGCACTCTCCATAGCACTGCCATTACAAGTTACTGAAAAACCTTCTCTTTTGTTGTGCGATATGGTGCAATAAGCTCCATACCACACAAAAAAACCAAAGGCCTGACTTGACGTGCTCGTGCAAGTTTTCCCTCATAGACATCAATAGGGAGAAAGTGTTAGAAAAACTAACACCTGCGATTGTGGAATGGAGATCGCCATAACGCAATCCCTATTGATGTCTATGGGGAAAAGAAAGTTATGTTAAAACCTAACACCCTAACATAAACCCCTAGTCTAAATACCACTAATCCACCGCCCCCCTACATCGTCGACACTAAATAAAGTTATTAACCCCTAAACCGCCGGCCCCCCCCACATCACTACTACTATAATAAACACAATAACCAATAATCCGCTCCCCCCCGTCATCGCCGACACTAAATAAACATATTAACCCCTAAACTGCTGATCCCCACATCGCCAATACTAAAATAAAGTATTAACCCCTAAACCGCTGGCCCCCCACATCGCAAAGACTAAACAAAACCTATTAACCCCTAAACCGACGCCCCCCCTCATCGCAAATCAATAAATTAAACTATTAACCCCTAAACCTAACACCCGCTAACTTACCTAAAAACTTACCTGTGAAATAAAAAAAACTAAGATTAAACTATTAATAAACCTAATATAACTATTTTATGAAAAGAAAATAAACTAAAAATTAAAAAAACTAAATTACAAATTTAAAAAAACCTAACATTACGAAAAAATAAAAAAATCTAACAAAACAAAAATCTAAAAAAAACTTACCTGTGAAATAAAAAAAAACGAAAAATTTTAATAAAATAAAAAAAACTAAATTACAAATTAAAAAAAAACCTAACACTAAGAATAAAAAAAAAAAAATCTAACATTACCAAAAACAAACACTAAAATTACGAAAACGAAGCCCTATAAAAACAATAAAGCCCCCCAAAATAAAAACACCCCCTAACCTAACAATAAACTACCAATAGCCCATAAATACTAAGTTAAACAGCTCTTTTACATTAGAAAAACAGAATTTATGTTTACCTGATAAATTACTTTCTCCAACGGTGTGTCCGGTCCACGGCGTCATCCTTACTTGTGGGATATTCTCTTCCCCAACAGGAAATGGCAAAGAGCCCAGCAAAGCTGGTCACATGATCCCTCCTAGGCTCCGCCTACCCCAGTCATTCGACCGACGTTAAGGAGGAATATTTGCATAGGAGAAACCATATGGTACCGTGGTGACTGTAGTTAAAGAAAATAAATTATCAGACCTGATTAAAAAAACCAGGGCGGGCCGTGGACCGGACACACCGTTGGAGAAAGTAATTTATCAGGTAAACATAAATTCTGTTTTCTCCAACATAGGTGTGTCCGGTCCACGGCGTCATCCTTACTTGTGGGAACCAATACCAAAGCTTTAGGACACGGATGAAGGGAGGGAGCAAATCAGGTCACCTAAATGGAAGGCACCACGGCTTGCAAAACCTTTCTCCCAAAAATAGCCTCAGAAGAAGCAAAAGTATCAAACTTGTAAAATTTGGTAAAAGTGTGCAGTGAAGACCAAGTCGCTGCCCTACATATCTGATCAACAGAAGCCTCGTTCTTGAAGGCCCATGTGGAAGCCACAGCCCTAGTGGAATGAGCTGTGATTCTTTCGGGAGGCTGCCGTCCGGCAGTCTCGTAAGCCAATCTGATGATGCTTTTAATCCAAAAAGAGAGAGAGGTAGAAGTTGCTTTTTGACCTCTCCTTTTACCAGAATAAACAACAAACAAGGAAGATGTTTGTCTAAAATCCTTTGTAGCATCTAAATAGAATTTTAGTGCGCGAACAACATTCAAATTGTGCAACAAACGTTCCTTCTTTGAAACTGGTTTCGGACACAGAGAAGGTACGATAATCTCCTGGTTAATGTTTTTGTTAGAAACAACTTTTGGAAGAAAACCAGGTTTAGTACGTAAAACCACCTTATCTGCATGGAACACCAGATAAGGAGGAGAACACTGCAGAGCAGATAATTCTGAAACTCTTCTAGCAGAAGAAATTGCAACTAAAACAAAACTTTCCAAGATAATATCTTAATATCAACGGAATGCAAGGGTTCAAACGGAACCCCCTGAAGAACTGAAAGAACTAAATTGAGACTCCAAGGAGGAGTCAAAGGTTTGTAAACAGGCTTAATTCTAACCAGAGCCTGAACAAAGGCTTGAACATCTGGCACAGCAGCCAGTTTTTTGTGAAGTAACACCGACAAGGCAGAAATCTGTCCCTTCAGGGAACTAGCAGATAATCCTTTTTCCAATCCTTCTTGAAGGAAGGATAGAATCCTAGGAATCTTAACCTTGTCCCAAGAGAATCCTTTAGATTCACACCAACAGATATATTTTTTCCAAATTTTGTGGTAAATCTTTCTAGTTACAGGCTTTCTGGCCTGAACAAGAGTATCAATAACAGAATCTGAGAACCCTCGCTTCGATAAAATCAAGCGTTCAATCTCCAAGCAGTCAGCTGGAGTGAAACCAGATTCGGATGTTCGAACGGACCCTGAACAAGAAGGTCCCGTCTCAAAGGTAGCTTCCAAGGTGGAGCCGATGACATATTCACCAGATCTGCATACCAAGTCCTGCGTGGCCACGCAGGAGCTATCAAGATCACCGACGCCCTCTCCTGATTGATCCTGGCTACCAGCCTGGGGATGAGAGGAAACGGCGGGAACACATAAGCTAGTTTGAAGGTCCAAGGTGCTACTAGTGCATCCACTAGAGCCGCCTTGGGATCCCTGGATCTGGACCCGTAGCAAGGAACTTTGAAGTTCTGACGAGAGGCCATCAGATCCATGTCTGGAATGCCCCACAGCTGAGTGACTTGGGCAAAGATTTCCGGATGGAGTTCCCACTCCCCCGGATGCAATGTCTGACGACTCAGAAAATCCGCTTCCCAATTTTCCACTCCTGGGATGTGGATAGCAGACAGGTGGCAGGAGTGAGACTCCGCCCATAGAATGATTTTGGTCACTTCTTCCATCGCTAGGGAACTCCTTGTTCCCCCCTGATGGTTGATGTACGCAACAGTTGTCATGTTGTCTGATTGAAACCGTATGAACTTGGCCCTCGCTAGCTGAGGCCAAGCCTTGAGAGCATTGAATATCGCTCTCAGTTCCAGAATATGTATCGGTAGAAGAGATTCTTCCCGAGACCAAAGACCCTGAGCTTTCAGGGATCCCCAGACCGCGCCCCAGCCCATCAGACTGGCGTCGGTCGTGACAATGACCCACTCTGGTCTGCGGAATGTCATCCCTTGTGACAGGTTGTCCAGGGACAGCCACCAACGGAGTGAGTCTCTGGTCCTCTGATTTACTTGTATCTTCGGAGACAAGTCTGTATAGTCCCCATTCCACTGACTGAGCATGCACAGTTGTAATGGTCTTAGATGAATGCGCGCAAAAGGAACTATGTCCATTGCCGCTACCATCAACCCGATCACTTCCATGCACTGAGCTATGGAAGGAAGAGGAACGGAATGAAGTATCCGACAAGAGTCTAGAAGCTTTGTTTTTCTGGCCTCTGTCAGAAAAATCCTCATTTCTAAGGAGTCTATTATTGTTCCCAAGAAGGGAACCCTTGTTGACGGGGATAGAGAACTCTTTTCCACGTTCACTTTCCACCCGTGAGATCTGAGAAAGGCCAGGACAATGTCCGTGTGAGCCTTTGCTTGAGGAAGGGACGACGCTTGAATCAGAATGTCGTCCAAGTAAGGTACTACAGCAATGCCCCTTGGTCTTAGCACAGCTAGAAGGGACCCTAGTACCTTTGTGAAAATCCTTGGAGCAGTGGCTAATCCGAAAGGAAGCGCCACGAACTGGTAATGTTTGTCCAGGAATGCGAACCTTAGGAACCGATGATGTTCCTTGTGGATAGGAATATGTAGATACGCATCCTTTAAATCCACCGTGGTCATGAATTGACCTTCCTGGATGGAAGGAAGAATAGTTCGAATGGTTTTCATCTTGAACGATGGAACCTTGAGAAACTTGTTTAAGATCTTGAGATCTAAGATTGGTCTGAACGTTCCCTCTTTTTTGGGAACTATGAACAGATTGGAGTAGAACCCCATCCCTTGTTCTCTTAATGGAACAGGATGAATCACTCCCATTTTTAACAGGTCTTCTACACAATGTAAGAATGCCTGTCTTTTTATGTGGTCTGAAGACAACTGAGACCTGTGGAACCTCCCCCCTTGGGGGAAGTCCCTTGAATTCCAGAAGATAACCTTGGGAGACTATTTCTAGCGCCCAAGGATCCAGAACATCTCTTGCCCAAGCCTGAGCGAAGAGAGAGAGTCTGCCCCCCACCAGGTCCGGTCCCGGATCGGGGGCCAACATTTCATGCTGTCTTGGTAGCAGTGGCCGGTTTCTTGGCCTGCTTTCCCTTGTTCCAGCCTTGCATTGGTCTCCAAGCTGGCTTGGCTTGAGAAGTATTACCCTCTTGCTTAGAGGACGTAGCACCTTGGGCTGGTCCGTTTCTACGAAAGGGACGAAAATTAGGTTTATTTTTTGCCTTGAAAGGCCGATCCTGAGGAAGGGCGTGGCCCTTACCCCCAGTGATATCAGAGATAATCTCTTTCAAGTCAGGGCCAAACAACGTTTTCCCCTTGAAAGGAATGTTAAGTAGCTTGTTCTTGGAAGACGCATCAGCCGACCAAGATTTCAACCAAAGCGCTCTGCGCGCCACGATAGCAAACCCAGAATTCTTAGCCGCTAACCTAGCCAATTGCAAAGTGGCGTCTAGGGTGAAAGAATTAGCCAATTTGAGAGCATTGATTCTGTCCATAATCTCCTCCAAAGGAGGAGAATCACTATCGACCGCTCTTATCAGATCATCGAACCAGAAACATGCGGCTGTAGCGACAGGGACAATGCATGAAATTGGTTGTAGAAGGTAACCTTGCTGAACAAACATCTTTTTAAGCAAACCTTCTAATTTTTTATCCATAGGATCTTTGAAAGCACAACTATCCTCTATGGGTATAGTGGTGCGTTTGTTTAAAGTGGAAACCGCTCCCTCGACCTTGGGGACTGTCTGCCATAAGTCCTTTCTGGGGTCGACCATAGGAAACAATTTTTTAAATATGGGGGGAGGGACGAAAGGAATACCGGGCCTTTCCCATTCTTTATTAACAATGTCCGCCACCCGCTTGGGTATAGGAAAAGCTTCTGGGAGCCCCGGCACCTCTAGGAACTTGTCCATTTTACAAAGTTTCTCTGGGATGACCAACTTGTCACAATCATCCAGAGTGGATAATACCTCCTTAAGCAGAATGCGGAGATGTTCCAACTTAAATTTAAATGCAATCACATCAGGTTCAGCCTGTTGAGAAATGTTCCCTGAATCAGTAATTTCTCCCTCAGACAAAACCTCCCTGGCCCCATCAGACTGGGTTAGGGGCCCTTCAGAAATATTATTATCAGCGTCGTCATGCTCTTCAGTATCTAAAACAGAGCAGCCGCGCTTACGCTGATAAGTGTTCATTTTGGCTAAAATGTTTTTGACAGAATTATCCATTACAGCCGTTAATTGTTGCATAGTAAGGAGTATTGGCGCGCTAGATGTACTAGGGGCCTCCTGAGTGGGCAAGACTCGTGTAGACGAAGGAGGGAATGATGCAGTACCATGCTTACTCCCCTCACTTGAGGAATCATCTTGGGCATCATTATCATTATCACATAAATCACATTTATTTAAATGAATAGGAATTCTGGCTTCCCCACATTCAGAACACAGTCTATCTGGTAGTTCAGACATGTTAAACAGGCATAAACTTGATAACAAAGTACAAAAAACGTTTTAAAATAAAACCGTTACTGTCACTTTAAATTTTAAACTGAACACACTTTATTACTGCAATTGCGAAAAAACATGAAGGAATTGTTCAAAATTCACCAAATTTTCACCACAGTGTCTTAAAGCCTCAAAAGTATTGCACACCAAATATGGAAGCTTTAACCCTTAAAATAACGGAACCGGAGCCGTTTTGAACTTTAACCCCTTTACAGTCCCTGGTATCTGCTTTGCTGAGACCCAACCAAGCCCAAGGGGAATACGATACCAAATGACGCCTTCAGAAAGTCTTTTCTAAGTATCAGAGCTCCTCTCACATGCGACTGCATGCCATGCCTCTCAAAAACAAGTGCGCCACACCGGCGCGAAAATGAGGCTCTGCTTATGCTTTGGGAAAGCCCCTAAGAATAAGGTGTCTAAAACAGTGCCTGCCGATATTATTATATCAAAATACCCAGATAAAATGATTCCTCAAGGCTAAATATGTGTTAATAATGAATCGATTTAGCCCAGAAAAAGTCTACAGTTTTAATAAGCCCTTGTGAAGCCCTTATTTACGATCGTAATAAACATGGCTTACCGGATCCCATAGGGAAAATGACAGCTTCCAGCATTACATCGTCTTGTTAGAATGTGTCATACCTCAAGCAGCAAGAGACTGCACACTGTTCCCCCAACTGAAGTTAATTGCTCTCAACAGTCCTGTGTGGAACAGCCATGGATTTTAGTGACGGTTGCTAAAATCATTTTCCTCATACAAACAGAAATCTTCATCTCTTTTCTGTTTCTGAGTAAATAGTACATACAGCACTATTTCAAAATAACAAACTCTTGATTGAATAATAAAAACTACAGTTAAACACTAAAAAACTCTAAGCCATCTCCGTGGAGATGTTGCCTGTACAACGGCAAAGAGAATGACTGGGGTAGGCGGAGCCTAGGAGGGATCATGTGACCAGCTTTGCTGGGCTCTTTGCCATTTCCTGTTGGGGAAGAGAATATCCCACAAGTAAGGATGACGCCGTGGACCGGACACACCTATGTTGGAGAAATTACAATTTAAGTTCCCCCAAGCAGCAAAACCCCCCACCCAACCAACCCCCCAAAATAAAAAAACCTAAGACTAAAAAAAACCTAAGCTACCCATTGCCCCTAAAGGGGGATTTGTATGGGCATCCAGCTCTTTTACTGCCCATTAAAATAAAAAAAGCCTTAATCTAAAAAAAAAACAAAAAAAAAAAACACCCAAATAAATTTAAAAAAAAACCTAACACTAACCCCGGGAAATCTACTCACCGGAGCTTGAATACAAGGTACCCCTTTAATATTGTGGTACCGTTGTATTCCTATTGGCTGAAAAATTCAAATCAGCCAATAATATGAGAGGTGCTTAAATCCTATTGGCTGTTCAAATTAGCCGATAGAATTTAAGCAGCTCTCATCCTATTGGCTGATTTGAATTTTTCAGCCAATAGGAATGCAACGGTACCACAATATAAAAGGGGTACCTTGCATTCAAGTTTCAGTGTGCAGCGGTCGATCGCATGAAGAGGATTTCCGTACTGGATCTCACCGCCGGTCCTGGACAGCTCCGCTCCACGCGGCCACAGCTCTGTGCCACCGGGATGAAGATAGAAGATGCCCTTGTGATGGATGAAGATGTCGCCGCCTGGATGAAGACTTCTCACCACATGGATAAAGATGGATGTCTGGACTTTAGGAACTGTGACTAGATTTCCTGGAGTTAGTGTTAGTTTTTTTTTTTTATTTATTTGGTTGTTTTTTGTTTTTTTTAGATTAGGGCTTTTTAATTTAATAGGCAGTAAAAGAGTTGAATGCACTTTTAAGGACAATGCCCATACAAATGCCCCTTTAGGGGCAATGAGTAGCTTAGGGTTTTTAGACTTAGGTTTTTTTATTTTGGGGAGTTGGTTGGGTGGGGGGAAGTTACTTTTAGAGGGGGACTTTGTAATTTTTTATGTAAAAGAGCTGTTTAACTTAGGGCAATGCCTTATAAAAGGCCCTTTTAAGGACTATTGGTAGTTTATAGTTAGGTTAGGGGGTGTTTTTATTTTGGGGGGGCTTTTTTGTTTTTATAGGGGTATTAGATTGTGTGTAATTTTTATTATTTTGGATGATTTTGTTTATTATTTTTGTAATCTTAATGTTTGCTTGTTTTTGGTAAAGTTAGATTTTTTTATTTTTTCGTAGTGTTAGGTTTTTTTAAATTTATGATTTAGTTTTTTTATTTTATTAAAATAGTTAGGTTTATTTATAGTTTAATGGTAGATTTATTTTTATTTCACAGGCAAGTTTTTATTTATTTTAAGGTTAGGGGGGTGTTAGGTTTAGGGGTAATAGTTTAGGGGTTTAGGGGTAATAGTTTAATTTAGTGATTTGCGATGTGGGGGTTTAGGGGTTAATAGGTTTATTTTAGTATTAGTGATGTGGGGCCAGCGATTTAGGGGTTACTAGGTTTATTATAGTAGTAGCGATGTAGGGGACGGCGGTTTAGGGGTTAATAGGTTTATTATATTAGTAGCGATGCGGGGGGGCCAGCGGTTTAGGGGTTAATAGCTTTATATAATGTTGGCAATGTTGGTGGGCGGCGCATTAGGGGGTAATAGGTGTAATATAGTATTTGCGATGCGGGAGGGTGGCGGTTTAGGGCTAATAGGTAGTTTATGGGTGTTAGTGTACTTTGTAACATTTTAGTTATGAGTTTTGTGAAACATTTTTGTTTCGCAAAATCCATAACTACTGGTCTCAGATAGAGGAATGGATCGCAGCGGTATAGCCTATAATGCAATCATTTACGCCGGAACGCACAACCTGTAATACGGCGCTTTGAAAATACTACACTCAAAAGTCATTTTTTAAGTGCGGAAGGGAGATTTGCGTTACAGGCTAAAATGCTTGCGATATAGATATACCGCCACAACTTGTAATACGGGAGACCTGCCATTAAACGTGCAATGGACAATTTTTTACAGCAAAACTTGTAATCTGGGTGCATATTTGCTTTGAGTTAACTCACCAATAGTATTCCAGTCAAACACTTTAGATCCCAGTTATATGATTTCCATTTAGCCCTTTATAACTATTTTGGCCATTTTGCAGGACATATCTTGGCTTTTTGCCTGTTTTCTTTTTGGACTGTCAATGTTGTACATGCTTACTGAAGGAACATAATAATTTCCTGATTTCCTTAACCCATTTGTTAAGTAATTTTACACAACCGTGCTATATCTATTATTTATACATAAATTTTGGTTTGCCAAAAAAAACAGATATGGGAAAGCCATCGTACGAAATGTAAAAATGGTTCTTTATGTTGTAATTTTCTTTACCATATATTATAAACAAAATCATTAAAGTCATTATTTATGGTTCCACATTTAGCATCCCAAATCAACTTTTTATATCACTTGTTAACATCTTGCATTTAATAGGAATACAATATTTTGCATTATACATTTGAAAACGTCATAGACTCAATTAAAGGAACAGTCTAGCTAAAATTAAACATTCATGATTCAAATAGGGCATGCAATTTTAAACAACTTCCCAATTTACTTTTATCATTAAATTTGCTTTTTTCTCTTGGTATTCTTTGTTGAAGGCTAAACCTAGGTAGGCTCATATGCTACTTTATAAGCCTTGAAGGCCGCCTCTTATATCAGTGCATTTTGACAGTTTTTCACAGCTAGACAGCGCTAGTTCATGTGTGCCGTATAGATAACACTGTGCTCACTCCTGTGGAGATATTTATGAGTCAGAACTGATCGGCTAAATGCAAGTCTGTCAGAAGAACTGCAATAAGGGGGCAGTCTGCAGAGGCCTAGATACAAGGTAATCACATAGATAACAATTATATTAATATAACTATGGGCAAGATTACATAAGCGGCGTTGCCTGCAAAAGCCGGCGCCGGTGGTTTTTATGCGGCTTAGGTATCACATATATGGCGCCGCATATAAATGTGGCGCATATATTTCACAGGTCTCCCACAATTTTTACTCCCATAAGTTAACATAGAACTGCGTCGCAAATCGGTATCACATATTCAGCGCAAGGACTTACGCAACAAACACATAACGTATGCGCAATATCTTTCTACCTGTCAACCGCCAACCCCCACCGCAATAATTAATAGTATTTTAACCCCTAATCCACCATTAACCCACATCTCAATAAACATAATAAATGTATTAACCCCTAATCCACCATTCACCCACATCACAATCTACCTAATAAAAGTATTAACCCCTAATCTACCATTCACCCACATTGCAATTAACCTAATTAAACTATTAACCCCTAAACCGCCATTAACCCACATCGCAATTAACCAAATGAATCTATTAACCCCTATACCAGCAAACCCCCACAAAGCAATTAACCTATTTAAATTACTAAGCCACCTAACCTAACACCCCCTAAATTAACCCAAATTACCTAAATTAAAAAACACTAGGTTAAAATTAAAAATCTAACATTACTTTAAAAATAAAAAAATAAGTTTAAATGAATCTAAAATTACAAAAAATAAAAAGTCTAGCATTACAGAAAATAATAAACCAAATTATCAAACATAAAAAAATTAAACCTAATCCCTATAAAAATAAAACACCCCCTAATCTAATACTAAACTAACAATAGCCCTTAAAATGGCTTTTTGTAGGGCATTACCCTAAATTAAACAGCTCTTTTGCATTAAACAAAATACTAAGTCCCCCCTCTAACAGTAAAACCCTCCACCCAACAAACCCCAGAAATAAAAAAAACTAACACTAAAAAATCCTAAACTACCCATTGCCCCTAAAGGGCATTCAGCTATTTTTTCTTGGCGGTTTAGGGGTTATTAGATTTATTAGGGTTATTGCAATGTGGGGTTTGGGGGTTTAGGGGTTAATAGATTTATTAAGTTTATTGCGATGTGGGATAATGGTGGATTAGGGGTTAATAGTTTAATTAGGTTAATTGCGATGTGTCTGTTAATGGCGGGTTAGGGGTTAATACATTTGTTAGGTAGTTAGCAATGTGGATTAATGGCGGGTTAGGGGTTAAGACATATATAAGGGAGATCGCAATGTGGGTGAATGGCGGATTAGGGGTTAATAGTTTAATTAGAAATATTGCATTGTGGGGGTTGTCTGTTTAGGGGTTAATACTTTTATTATTAGTTGCGATGTGGGGGATTGCGGATATAGGGGTTTTTATGTGTCTGGTTTATTTTTGGGAGGCGAGTTAGACTTTTACTCGAAATTTAACCTTTTTTTTATTTTATTAGGCTCCAGCAGTTTCTAACATGCCGTAAATCACTGGCGACTCCAGAAATTTGTATTTACGCACATTTCTGGACATCGCTAGTTTATCCCACTTAGGGCACTTTATGAACTGCTGGCGCAGTATATATGATTCCCTGATGTGCAAGGTGAAATTACGGGTTTCAGCAGTTACGCTGAAGACTGCGCTGCATATGTATTCTCGCCCTATGTTGGTTATACAAAATTGTGGAATGGGTAATAAAAGGATTAGCTATCACTTTAAGCACTAACAATTCTGGAGTAGACTGTCCCTTTAACCCTTTGAGTGCTAACACTTTCCCACCTGGGTGCTAAGCTTTTTTTTTTTTCAGATCCCCTTACACTGTTATGTGATTACCTTTCCAACGGTGGGTCTTGGGGGTCTGTAGCTGCTTAGATGCCTGCGATACAGGCTTCTAAGCAGCATGCCCCCTGCTCCTATACTTAACATTGTTAAGTATAAATAAAGTTGCGCGGTGACGTCATCATGTCATTGCGCATGACATCACCACGCATAACATGAAGCCGGGGTAGGAGCAGGTGGGAGCCCCCAGATCTCCCTCAATGTGGGAGAGTGCTAGCGACGGCTCTGAGCCGTCGTGAGCACCAGAGTGGGAAACTCTGCGACAGCTCAGAGCCGTCGTTAGCACTCAAGGGGTTAATGTAGTAAAAAATAATTAAAGGGACAGAAAAGTCAAAATAAAATTTTGTTATTTAACTATTAAACTTCAAAAAACTGCAAATATTTTATACTATTTCTCTCTATTATGGGCTACATTACGAGTGGCCCACTAACAGTTGCGCACGAGCAAAAAGGGGTTCATCGTGGCTCTTTGAGCGCATCATCAGAAGTAACATGATATTACGAGTTGAAAGCAAATGCTTTTGCTTGAGCGCAATTTAATTTAACGCATGGTGGGATAGCGGAACCTCAGAGCTCTATTTAGAACTGTTACGCAAGACAAAAAAGTTGCACAAAACATATCAAAATTGCATTTAAAAGTACAGTTACGAAGAAGATATGAAAAGTAAGGAATATGGTACTATGGGATCCTAGTTTAGTGAGTCAAAGTTATGTTGATTCTCATCTTAGTTTATTTTTATGTTAATGGATTGAAATCATGTATCTATAAGATGTTGAAAGATGCATAGATTTGCCTTTTTGTTTAGTGCATTATAACGTATTAATAAATGTTAATGTGAATGTATATTTTTATTTACTCAAATAAAACATTTTAAAAAAAAAGTACAGTTACACTCATAATAATACTGCCTGATAAAAATTATTAATAAAAACAAATTGCATAAAAAGGTATTAGGGCTCAAAGATATGAGGTCTCTGGTGTAAGGGAGAAAAATTACTGCAAAGGGCTTTAACATAGATATATATATATATATATATATATATATATATATATATATATATATATATAATATATTATATATACATATATATATATATATATATATATATTATGTATGTATACAATATATATATATATATATATATATATGTATATATATATATATATATATATATATATATATATATATATATATATATGTGTGTGTATTTACAGACATATATACACAAAAAAAAAAAACACAAAATAAATGTTTACATATATAGACATACTGTATATATAAGTGCATTGGAGCCCTTTGCAGTCAAGTAGAGGAAAACATGTGAAATCATATTTATGTAATATTCATATTTAATTAAGTGTTATACTATGCATTTACTGTAAACATTTCATATTCCAATGTTCTTTGCATAAGGGAATATGTTCTAAGTATTTTTAAATAGATATTCCCATATACAGTCATGTAAAAATAAAGTACACCCTCTTTGAATTCTATGGTTTTATGTATCAGGACATAACAAAAACAAAATGTATGCTTACCTGATAAATTTCTTTCTTTCCGGATATGGTGAGTCCACGGCTTGAGAAATTACTGTTGGGAATATCACTCCTGGCCATCAGGAGGAGGCAAAGAGCACCACAGTTAAACTGCTAAGTATCACTCCCTTACCCACAAACCCCAGTCATTCGACCAATGGGAAATGGAGAAAAAGGAGTAACACAAGGTGTAGAGGTGCCTGAGGTTATAGTCAAAAGAACAATTTAAAATAAAGGGCGGAAAGAAAGAAATTTATCAGGTAAGCATAAATTTTGTTTTTCTTTCCTAAGATATGGTGAGTCCACGGCTTTAGTGATTACTGTTGGGAACCAATACCCAAGCTAGAGGACACGAATAAATAGGGAGGTACAAGACAGGCAGTCCCTAAACAGAAGGCACCACACCGCTTGAAGAACCTTTCTCCCAAAAGAAGCCTCGGTCAAGGCAAAAATATAAAATTTTAAAAAATTGGAAAAAGTATGTAGAGAAGACAAAGCTGCAGCCTTGCAAATTTGATCCACAGAAGCTTCATTTTTGAAAGCCCAAGAAGAGGAAACAGCTCTTGTGGAATGAGCCGTAATTATCTCAGGAGGCTGCTGTCCAGCAGTCTCATAAGCCAAACGAATTATACTTCGTAACCAAAAAGAAAGAGTAGTAGCAGTAGCTTTCTGACCTTTACGTTTCCCAGAAAAACAGACAAAGAGGGCACAGAACTGGAGAAAATCCTTAGTCGCCTGTAAATAGAATTTAAGAGCGCGTACAACATCCAAATTGTGTAACAAATGTTCATTAGAAGAAGAAGGATTAGGACACAGAGAGGGAACAACAATTTCCTGATTGATATTTCTATTAGAAACAACCTTAGGAAGGAAACCAAACTTAGTACGAAGAACCGCCTTATCGGCATGAAAATAAGATAAGGGGAATCACACTGCAGAGCTGAGAGTTCAGAGACTCTTCGAGCAGAAGAGATAGCAACAAGAAACAAAACCTTCCAAGATAACAACTTAATGTCTATGGAATTCAACAGCTCAAATGGAGCCAGCTGTAAAACTTTAAGAACAAGGTAAAGGCTCCAAGGAGGAACAACAGACTTACAGACAGGCCTGATTTTGACCAAGGCCTGACAAAAATATTGCACATCTGGCACATCCGCCAAACGTTTATGTAGTAAAACTGATAAAGCAGAAATCTGACCCTTCAGAGTACTGATTTACAATCCCTTCTCCATGCCTTCCTAAAGAAAAGATAAGTAAATTCTAATTCTACTCCAAGAGTAGTCCTTGGATTCACACCAATAAATATATTTACACCATATCTTATAGTAAATCTTTCTAGTAACAGGCTTGCAAGCCTGAATCATGGTCTAACTACTCTTAGATATAATTAAGCATTCAATCTCCAAGCAGTCAGCTTCAGAAAAACAAGATTTGGATGAAGGAAAGGACACTGAATAAGGAGGTCCTTCCTCAGAGGTAGTCTCCAAGGTAGGAGAGATGACAAACCAGATCCTGTGAGGCCACGCAGGGGCTATTAGAATCACTGACACCCTCTCCTGTTTGATATGAGCTATGACTCGTGGAAGGAGAGCAAATGGAGGAAACAGGTATGCCAACTTGAAAACCCAAGGAAGCGCCAGAGCATCTATCAGAACGGCCTGCGGATCTCTTGACCTTTAACTGTACTTTGGAAGCTTGGCGTTCTGATGGGACCCCATCAGAACTAACTCCGGCACCCCCCATTTGAGGACTAAGCTGGAAAACACCTCCGGATGGAGTTCACACTCCCCAGGATGAAAAGTCTGTCTGCTCAGAAAATCTGCTTCCCAGTTGTCTACTCCTGGAATGTGGGTAACAGATAGACAGCAATTGTGGGTCTCTGCTCACTAAAGAATCCGAGTAACCTTCTTCATGGCTAAGGAACTCTGAGTTGCTCCCTGGTGATTGATGTAAGCCACAGAGGTTATGTTGTCTGACTGGAACCTGATAAACTGGGCTGAGGACAACTGAGGCCAAGCAAATAAAGCATTGTAAATTGCCCTCAACTCCAAGATGTTGATGGGAAGAGCAGACTCCTCCCGAGTCCAAAGGCCCTGAGCTTTTAACAAGTTCCAGACTGCTCCCCAGTCCAGCAGACTGGCATCCGTGGTCATGATCACCCAGGAAGGTCTCCAAAAGCATGTGCCCTTAGACAGATGTTCCTAAGAAATTTACCACGAGAGAGAGTCCCTTTTGACTGATCTAACTCTATTCTCTGAGATAGATCCGCATAGTCGCCATTCCATTGTCTGAGAATGCACAACTGGAGAGCTTGCAAATGGAATCGAGCAAAAGGAATGATGTCCATGGAAGCCACCATCAGACCGATTACCTCCATACATTGAGCCACTGAAGGATGAGTAGTAGCCTGAACAGAGAGGCAAGAGGAAATTATTTTGTTTTTCCTGACCTCTGTCAGAAAAATCTTCATTAATAGAGAATCTATTAAGGTCCCTAAGAATACTACTATTGTAGCAGGGCAAAAGGGAGCCATTTTACCAGAATTAAATATCCAAGCGCCAACAGAAGAGGCAGGGTCTTAGCTAAAATTAATTACTTGTCACTATTTATTACAATGTTCATTCCATTTCTGGAATAAAATAATACATAAATTAAAAAGCAATGAAAATCAGTGACTGTTACAGTAAACTATTTCCAATTTGCTGCCTTGGACTCTCCAAGTGAATACAATTTTTGAATTATAACACTTATGTGTGGAATCTCCAATCTTCTAAAATATAAAAATTCAAGTAGAATATCACATATAAGTCAATATGAACCTTACATTCCCTCATGGATCCATGTTCACAATCTAAAATTGGCTCATAGTTTAAAATGGAAATTAGGCTTTCCCCTATTTCCTTGTTAAAATATATAGGATCTTAGACTCACCTGCTAATATGATAGCAGGGATTCTTAATACCCTAGGCTTTGTCTATTACTGGCAGTCTCTATTAGAAGGCTGACAACCACTAAGACATCGGCTTATCTCTTATAGTTTGCACAATAACATACACTCCTAATATCTGAGCGAGTGCCGCTATGTCACAGCGGGTATCGCTATTATATATACTCGTTACTTCTGGATATAAATGTGACGAAGCTTAGGCTCATTGATAGAACTTAAGCACAGTGTCTATGATGCTGACAGATACACTTTTGTTTTCAGCGGATGGCTACTATTCCAATCGCCGTGATGCAGGTAGTGACTGAATGACTATACAAAAATAACCAAGTGCATTCAAATTTCAAAATATCAACTAAATCAACAAAATCAAAAAACTTGTGCTAACCTCTAAAACTTTGTGCAAAAAATTGTGAATAACGTGATTTGCTGTGATAACTCACTCCTTAAACATGTGTTTAACATTCAAAATTGCAAACCTTATAGCTCTAAAATACACAAATCTTATGGCTTTAAAAACGTTATTTCTGTGAGTGAATCTTTTATCAGTACAATCCAAATGATAATGGATATAACGATACCGTGAAAAAGTTGATGTGAAAACGTCAATAATATAATCCTAAAAAAGTCTATATGCAGTGTCTCTTCAATATTCTGTGCGGCTAACCATGTTGCCTTAAAATTTCAAATTGAACCAATGTTAAATGTTTAGACCTTAGTCTTCAATAGCTCAGGTATATCCCCAGATGGTGTTAATTCTCCGGACCAGTGGAGTTGCCAATCCTCCTTTTCAGTTCGTATATGTGTGTGTCTGCAATGGTGTGCGGCTCAGTTCCTTAGCTTCCCGAGTGTTTATAACGCTGCACAACTGATCCCTCTGTTGAAACAGATAAAAACAATAGTGTAGATTGCAAATATCAATCCTAATGTAAGAAATACACTTACCAGCCAACGCGTTTCGGTCATAAATCGACCTTTCTCAAGACTGGTTTTCGGTCACAAACAAAGGTGTTCTTATACCTCTTTCATCCTGACCTTAATTTTGGTCCCGGAAGTGTTTGTCATAATCCCTTCGTTTTTTATCAAATGTTTTGTTTGTCACTATGTCTATAATCAACTCTTTCTTAACTTCTATTATTATCTTCATTTTCCTTTGTTTATTCTGATTATATATTTTCATATTTTACTATATTGAGGTCTTTGATTTCTTGTTTTACTGTCTCGTTTTTGGTCTTTTCTATTGGCTAGTCGGAGTTCCTTTTGTGATACGTAATTGGCCAGTTTCTGTGGGTGTGTGGTTTTTAATCCTCCCTATTGGTTGTAGCATATAGCTTCGTTTAAATGATATTTTAGTTTACTAAGCCTTTTCAAATATTTTATTAGTTTAGTCGGTCGCTCTCTTACTCTTTTATTTTCTTTTAATTTGTGTAATCCTAAATGTTTTTATCTTTAATTAAAGTATCCCAATTGTTAATCTTTTAGAACTTTATAATTCGTCAAATTCTGGGCGTGTAGGATTTTTGATCATCCCCATTGGTTGTGGTATCATGCTTTTGTTGGGGGTGTGCATTTTATCTCTTTTCTTATTGGTTCTAGTTGAGGTAACCAGCTTGAAGATCTTGTCCGAGTTTTCAAAACCCCTTTAGACTAGTGTCGTTATTTTTCCAGCAGGTTTATCATTACCCTCATACATACATTCTCATTAGGATTTTTATCACCGCTTTTTCTTGCAGGCTTTCCTTTCTCTACCTCACTATGATTCTTATATTCGAATGCTTCTCTATTTATTTTTAATATATGACAGATATCAATCTTATACATATATAATTGTGAAAACTGGATGGTACTTCACTTTTCTATTAGAGGTTCAGTGAGTGACAATCCTATATTTGCATGCATGTATGAGCGAATCTTACTCTACTTTGCTTAGTTAATACTTATACAATTTCTATATTATTAACTCCTTCTATATCGCCCTCCCTTTGATCTTCATTAGTGTCACTAGAAGCTCATTTTTATATATATTTTTTATACATATATTTTTTCAAAAGATTCTTTTCATTCATTTTTTTCTGTACTCTAAACTTATGGTAAACCAACAATTCTTATTTCTCCAGAAATGGAAAACCACACAATTTAATTTATCAAGATAATGGGATTTTTTTCTGGGCCCCTGAGAAACCACCACGATAAAATATATAACATATATTATATCACACTGTATAACATAAAGTAAGAAAATATTAGGGAAAAAGGGAATTAGATTTGGAAGACGCTTGTAACAAACAAATAAGATAAGTTAGGAACAACGAAGAATAGAATGACACTAATGAAGATCAAAGGGAGGGCGATATAGAAAGGAGTTAATAATATAGAAATTGTATAAGTATTAACTAAGCAAAGTAGAGTAAGATTCGCTCATACATGCATGCAAATATAGGATTGTCCCTTCACTGAACCTCTAATAGAAAATTGAAGTACCATCCAGTTTTCACAATTATTATATGTATAAGATTGATATCTGTCATATATTAAAAATAAAGAGAGAAGCATTCGAATATAAGAATCATAGTGAGGTAGAGAAAGGAAAGCCTGCAAGAAAAAGTGGTGATAAAAATCCTAATGAGAATGTATGTATGAGGGTAATGATAAACCTGCTGGAAAAATAACGACACTAGTCTAAAGGGGTTTTGAAACTCGGGACAAGATCTTCAAGCTGGTTACCTCAACTAGAACCAATAAGAAAAGAGATAAAATGCACACCCCCAACAAAAGCATGATACCACAACCAATGGGGATGATCAAAAATCCTACACGCCCAGAATTTGACGAATTATAAAGTTCTAAAAGATTAACAATTGGGATACTTTAATTAAAGATAAAAACATTAGGATTACACAAATTAAAAGAAAATAAAAGAGTAAGAGGCGACCGACTAAACTAATAAAATATTTGAAAGGCTTAGTAAACTAAAATATCATTAACCGAAGCTATATGCTACAACCAATAGGGAGGATTGAAAACCACACACCCACAGAAACTGGCCAATTACGTATCACAAAAGGAACTTCCGACTAGCCAATAGAAAAAAACAAAAAACGATACAGTAAAACAAAAAATCAAAGACCTCAATATAGTAAAATATGAAAATATATAATCAGAATAAACAAAGGAAAATGAAGATAATAATAGAAGTTAAGAAAGAGTTGATTATAGACATAGTGACAAACAAAACATTTTGATAAAAAACGAAGGGATTATGACAAACACTTCCGGGGACCAAAATTAAGGTCAGGATGAAAGAGATATAAGAACACCTTTGTTTGTGACCGAAATCCCAGTCTTGAGAAAGGTCGATTTACGACCGAAACGCGTTGGCTGGTAAGTGTATTTCTTACATTAGGATTGATATTTGCAATCTACACTATTGTTTATATCTGTTTCAACAGAGGGATCAGTTGTGCAGCGTTATAAACACTTGGGAAGCCTAGGAACTGAGCGCACACCATTGCAGACACACACATATACGAACTGAAAAGGAGGATTGGCAACTCCACTGTTCCGGGGAATTAACACCATCTGGGGACATACCTGAGCTATTGAAGACTAAGGTCTAAACATTTAACATTGGTTCAATATGAAATTTTAAGGCAACATGGTTAGCCGCACAGAATATTGAAGAGACACTGCATATAGACTTTTTTAGGAATATATGATTGACGTTTTCACATCAACTTTTTCACGGTATCGTAATATCTATTATCATTTAGATTGTACTGATAAAAGATTCACTCACAGAAATAACGTTTTTAAAGCCATAAGATTTGTGTATTTTAGAGCTATAAGGTTTGCAATTTTGAATGTTAAACACATGTTTAAGGAGTGAGTTATCACAGTAAATCACGTTATTCACAATTTTTTGCACAAAGTTTTAGAGGTTAGCACAAGTTTTTTGATTTTGTTGATTTAGTTGATATTTTGAAATTTGAGTGCACTTGGTTATTTTTGTATAGTCATTCAGTCACTACCTGCATCACGGCGATTGGAATAGTAGCCATCCGCTGAAAACAAAAGTGTATCTGTCAGCATCATAGACACTGTGCTTAAGTTCTATCAATGAGCCTAAGCTTCGGTCTCATTTATATCCAGAAGTAACGAGTATATATAATAGCGATGCCCGCTGTGACATAGCGGCACTCGCTCAGATATTAGGAGTGTATGTTATTGTGCAAACTATAAGAGATAAGCCAATGTCTTAGTGGTTGTCAGCCTTCTAATAGAGACTGCCAGTAATAGACAAAGCCTAGGGTATTAAGAATCCCTGCTATCATATTAGCAGGTGAGTCTAAGATCCTATATATTTTAACAAGGAAATAGGGGAAAGCCTAATTTCCATTTTAAACTATGAGCCAATTTTAGATTGTGAACATGGATCCATGAGGGAATGTAAGGTTCATATTGACTTATATGTGATATTCTACTTGAATTTTTATATTTTAGAAGATTGGAGATTCCACACATAAGTGTTATAATTCAAAAATTGTATTCACTTGGAGAGTCCAAGGCAGCAAATTGGAAATAGTTTACTGTAACAGTCACTGATTTTCATTGCTTTTTAATTTATGTATTATTTTTTTCCAGAAATGGAATGAACATTGTAATAAATAGTGACAAGTAATTAATTTTAGCTAAGACCCTGCCTCTTCTGTTGGCGCTTGGATATTTAATTCTAAATTCGATTGTTTGTTAGTTGACCACTAGGGGTCAATTTATCTGAGCTAGGGGTTAATACCAATAGGCGCTGGGTGTTTTTTCTTGTAAGAGCCTTTTACCAGATTCAGATTCCATCTGTGGGAACGAAGAAAAGACAACAATATCTCTGTGTGAGATTTTGCTTGTTGAAAAGATGGTGCCTGAACCAATATGTTGTCCAGGTAGGGTTACTCAGCAATTCCACAAGAACGGATCACTGACAAAAGAGCCCCCAGAACCTTTGAAAACATTCTGGGAGCCGTGGCTAGACCAAATGGAAGGGCCACAACAAACTGGAAATGTTTGTCCAGAAAGGCAAATCTTAGGAATGGTCCCTGTGAATAGGAACATGAAAATACGCATCTTTTAGGTCTATGGTTGTCATGAACTGACCCTCTTGTACTAAAGGAAGAATGGAGCATATAGTCTCTCTCTTGAAGGATGGAACTTAGAGAAACTTGTTTAGACACTTCAAGTCTAGAATGGGACGGCAAGTTCCCTCTTTTTGGGAACCATAAATAGCTTGAGTAGAACCTGAGACCCTATTCCTGCACTGGAACTGGAACTATCACTCCCAGGAAGGAAAGATGTTGTATACATTTCAAGAATGCCTCTCTCTTTATCTGGTCTGCAGATAATATTGAGAGATGGAATCTGCCTCTGGGAGGAAAAGTCTTGAATTCCAATTTGTAACCCTGGGATACTATGTCCACAGTCCAGGGATCTGGGACATCTCGTATCCAGGCTTGAGAGAACTGAGAAAGTCTGCCCCCTTACATGATCCGATCCCGGATCAGGGGCAAACCCTTCATGCTGATTTTGGTTTATTTGATTGTTTCCCCTTGTTCCAAGACTGATTGTGTTTCCAAGAAGACTTGGATTGTTCCTGCTTGGAAGAAGAAGGGGAAAGCTTTCCTCTGAAGTTATGAAAGGAATGAAAATT
Organism: Bombina bombina; assembly: GCF_027579735.1. NCBI lineage: Eukaryota > Metazoa > Chordata > Amphibia > Anura > Bombinatoridae > Bombina > Bombina bombina. The sequence goes on from NC_069503.1 coordinate 255,196,468, forward strand.
ACTATGACGTCCTTTAGGCCTATTCTTATCTTGAGGTAGAAAAGACCCTTTTCCATCCGTAATATCAGAGATAATTTCTGCTAAACCGGGTCCAAACAAGGTTTTGCCCTTGTAAGGAATCGCCAGAAGCTTGACTGTAGAGGAAACATCCGCAGACCAGGATTTCAACCATAACGCTCTGCAGGCTAGGACAGCGAAACTAGAAGTTTTAGCTCCTAGTCTAACAACCTGTAAAATGGCATCTGCAATAAAGGAATTGGCCAACTTAAGAGCTTTAATCCTATCTTGAATTTCATCCAAGGCAGTCTCTACTTGAAGAGAATCAGACAAGGCGCCGAACCAATAAGATGCCGCACTAGTCATGGTGGCAATACACATCGCAGGTTGCCATTGGAGACCTTGATGAAAATAAATATTTTTCAAATAAGCCTCCAGCTTCTTGTCCATTGGATTCTTAAAAGAGCAGCTATCCTCAATAGGAATAGTGGTTCTCTTAGAAAGAGTGGAAATAGCCCCTTCAACTTTGGGTACACTATACCAATGGTCTTTAATGGAGTCCACTACAGGAAATGTTTTCTTAAAAATGGGAGGCGGGGGAAAAAGACATCCATGGTTTCTCCCATTCCTGTGAGATAATCTCCCTAGCATGGTCCGGCACAGGAAAAACCTCCGAAGTGGAAGGTTCATCAAAGACACTATTAAGTTTACTAGATTTCTTAGAAATGACAACGACAGGGGTATCAGAGTCATATAAAGTAGCTAAAACCTTCTTTAACAATACACAAAGGCGTTCAAGCTTAAATCTGAAGGATACCACCTCAGTCTCAGAAGAAGGAATTATACTGAGAGCAGGCTCTTGCTCCATATCAGACATGTTGTGAAACAGTAAATAAACTTGTACAGATAAGTTTCAAAGATTTTAATATTCAATTAAAATAAGCCAAGGAAAAAATGCACTTTAAACTTTAGTCCAAATTATACTTCCTGGTACACTGAGTACCAGAAATAACTGGTTTTTCAAACCTGACCGCTTAAAATGTTGCATCGTTTTATTTTAAAGCAAAGGGGAAATGAATAAGCTGCTGAAATAGAAAAATCAGCCTTACTTTCAGTTTAAACTTGTATTGTTTTATCAAGTAAATATGTTTCAGAAAATAAAGCCTAATAAAAACATTTTACCCTTTTTTTTAAAAAGAGTTTAAATGTTAGTCTCACACATGCTACAGTTCCTGCTTCATGCCCCAGTGTAACCAATACAACAGGATTATCTATGTCCCAATAAAAAGCAGCAATTTGTTAAGTGCATGGTCTCCCCAACTGGAAGAAAAAGCACTTACCTGCTCTGCTGTCCGGCATGTAGACAGTTACAAGGTATGAGAAGACACAGTTCCTCACAGAGACCTTTGAAAAAGAAAGAACAGAGTAGCTAACTCTGACTTTCTAAACTAGGGCAGCAAATGTTAGGAAAACACAGTAAGTACCTCTTTACAAGTTCCTAACTGCTTTAAAGCCACCACTACCCAACTGCAAGGAATGGCGTAGAATATGGCTATACCCCAAAACTTGCATGTAGATGAAATTAAAAAAAAATTCAGACAACTAAACTTCACCTCCTCCATGCACCGAAGCCAAAGAGAATGACTGCGGGTTGTGGGTAAGGGAGTGATACTTAGCAGTTTACTTGTATGTGGTGTGTTCAGAGCGCCTCAAGTGGGTGAGGCGTTGATGTGTTGGTCACTAATTATGTGGCTAAATGACCCTTGGTTATGTCAGTCAGATTAATACATTTGATTAAAAAATATTTATTACATATATAAATAACAATAAAAATGTGGATCCACACTGAACACAATTGATTATAAACACTTGGAAAGCATCTTGAAAATGATGATATATGAGGTTTGTAGATATAAATAAGTACAGAGATGTGTGTTTAATTTGCTGCCTCCCACTCTTGTTAGAAATACTCTGAGAGGTGTCTAGTATCTGCACTGTGGGTGGAACCAGCTTGTGTCTGATTAGTTATAACCACGTCGTATTACATATGTCTCGGGATGTGTATAAATGTGTTAAGGAAATGTGTTAAATTCACTTGTTAACAAATGTATGTGATATCAAACGTGACTTGCAAAGATTAATTTGCAAAATGGTGCTAATAACAAGAAAAATATATATTGACAAGAAAAATTGAATAATATTGAATAAAAATAAAAACATAATTTATGCTTACCTGATAAATTTATTTCTCTTGTAGTGTATCCAGTCCACGGATCATCCATTACTTATGGGATATTCTCCTTCCCAACAGGAAGTTGCAAGAGGATCACCCACAGCAGAGCTGCTATATAGCTCCTCCCCTCACTGCAATATCCAGTCATTCGACCGAAACAAGCCGAGAAAGGAGAAACCATAGGGTGCAGTGGTGACTGTAGTTTAAAATTTAGGCCTGCCTTAAAAGGACAGGGCTGGCCGTGGACTGGATACACTACAAGAGAAATAAATTTATCAGGTAAGCATAAATTATGTTTTCTCTTGTTAAGTGTATCCAGTCCATGGATCATCCATTACTTATGGGATGCCAATACCAAAGCTTAAGTACACGGATGATGGGAGGGACAAGGCAGGAACTTAAACGGAAGGAACCACTAACTGTAGAACCTTTCTCCCAAAAACAGCCTCCGAAGAAGCAAAAGTATCAAATTTGGAAAATTTGGAAAAGGTATGAAGCGAAGACCAAGTCGCAGCCTTGCAAATCTGTTCAACAGAAGCCTCATTTTTAAAGGCCCAGGTGGAAGCCACAGCTCTAGTGGAATGAGCTGTAATCCTTTCAGGGGGCTGCTGTCCAGCAGTCTCATAGGCTAAACGGATTATACTACGAAGCCAAAAAGAAAGAGAGGTTGCCGAGGCCTTCTGACCTCTCCTCTGTCCAGAGTAAACAACAAACAGGTTAGATGTTTGACGAAAATCTTTAGTAGCTTGTAAGTAAAACTTCAAGGCACGGACTACGTCTAGATTATGCAAAAGACGTTCCTTCTTTGAAGAAGGATTAGGACATAATGATGGAACAACAATCTCTTGATTGATATTCTTGTTAGAAACCACCTTGGGTAAAAACCCAGGTTTTGTACGCAGAACTACTTTATCTGAATGAAAGATCAGATAAGGAGAATCACAATGTAAGGCAGATAACTCAGAGACTCTCCGAGCCAAGGAAATAGCCATCAGAAAAAGAACTTTCCATGATAGAAGTTTGATATCAATAGAATGAAGGGGTTCAAACGGAACCCCTTGAAGAACTTTAAGAACCAAGTTTAAGCTCCATGGAGGAGCAACAGGTTTAAACACAGGCTTAATTCTAACTAAAGCCTGACAAAATGCCTGAACGTCTGGAACTTCTGCCAGACGCTTGTGTAAAAGAATAGACAGAGCAGAAATTTGTCCCTTTAAAGAACTAGCTGATAATCCTTTGTCCAAACCCTCTTGGACAATATCCTAGGAATCCTAACCCTACTCCATGAGTAATTCTTGGATTCACACCAATGAAGATATTTACGCCATATCTTGTGGTAGATTTTCCTGGTGACAGGCTTTCGTGCCTGTATTAAGGTATCAATGACTGACTCAGAGAAGCCACGCTTTGATAGAATCAAGCGTTCAATCTCCATGCAGTCAGTCTCAGAGAAATTAGATTCAGATGATTGAAAGGACCTTGTATGAGAAGGTCTTGTCTCAGAGGCAGAGTCCATGGTGGAAAGGATGACATGTCCACTAGGTCTGCATACCAGGTCCTGCGTGGCCACGCAGGCGCTATCAGAATCACCGATGCCCTCTCCTGTCTGATTTTGGCAATCAGTCGAAGGAGCAGAGGAAACGGTGGAAACACATAAGCCAGGTTGAAGAACCAAGGAGCTGCTAGAGCATCTATCAGCGTCGCTTCTGGGTCCCTGGACCTGGATCCGTAACAAGGAAGCTTGGCGTTCTGGCGAGACGCCATGAGATCCAGTTCTGGTTTGCCCCAACGATGAACCAATTGAGCAAACACCTGCGGATGGAGTTCCCACTCCCCCGGATGAAAAGTCTGACTTAGAAAATCCGCCTCCCAGTTCTCTACACCTGGGATATGGATTGCTGATAGGTGGCAAGAGTGAGACTCTGCCCAGTGAATTATCTTGGAGACTTCTAACATCGCTAGGGAACTCCTGGTTCCCCCTTGATGGTTGATGTAAGCCACAGTCGTGATGTTGTCCGACTGAAATCTGATGAACCTCAGGGTTGCTAATTGAGGCCAAGCTAGAAGAGCATTGAATATTGCTCTTAACTCCAGAATATTTATTGGGAGGAGTTTCTCCTCCTGAGTCCACGATCCCTGAGCCTTCAGGGAGTTCCAAACTGCACCCCAACCTAGAAGGCTGGCATCTGTTGTTACAATCGTCCAATCTGGTCTGCAAAAGGTCATACCCTTGGACAGATGGACCCGAGATAACCACCAGAGAAGAGAATCTCTGGTTTCCTGATCCAGATTTAGTAGAGGGGACAAATCTGTGTAATCCCCATTCCACTGACTGAGAATGCATAATTGCAGCGGTCTGAGATGCAGGCGCGCAAATGGCACTATGTCCATTGCCGCTACCATTAAGCCGATTACCTCCATGCACTGAGCCACCACAGGGCGCGGAGTGGAGTGAAGAACACAGCAAGCATTTAGAAGTTTTGATAACCTGGACTCCGTCAGGTAAATTTTCATTTCTACAGAATCTATAAGAGTCCCTAGGAAGGAAACCCTTGTGAGAGGGGATAGAGAACTCTTTTCTTCGTTCACTTTCCACCCATGCGACCTCAGAAATGCCAGAACTATCTCTGTGTGAGACTTGGCAATTTGAAAGCTTGACGCCTGTATCAGGATGTCGTCTAGATAAGGAGCTACCACTATGCCTCGCGGTCTTAGAACCGCCAGAAGAGAGCCCAGAACCTTTGTAAAAATTCTTGGGGCTGTAGCCAACCCGAAGGGAAGAGCTACAAATTGGTAATGCCTGTCTAGAAAGGCAAATCTCAGGAACCGATGATGATTCTTGTGAATCGGAATCCTTTAAGTCCACTGTGGTCATGTACTGACCCTCTTGGATCATGGGTAAGATGGTCCGAATAGTTTCCATCTTGAATGATGGAACTCTGAGGAATTTGTTTAAGATCTTTAGATCCAAAATTGGTCTGAAGGTTCCCTCTTTTTTGGGAACCACAAACAGATTTGAATAAAAACCCTGTCCTTGTTCCGTCCGCGGAACTGGACGGATCACTCCCATTACTAGGAGGTCTTGCACACAGCATAGGAATGCCTCTTTCTTTATCTGGTTTGCAGATAATCTTGAAAGGTGAAATCTCCCCTGTGGAGGAGAAGCTTTGAAGTCCAGAAGATATCCCTGAGATATGATCTCCAACACCCAGGGATCCTGAACATCTCTTGCCCACGCCTGGGCGAAGAGAGAAAGTCTGCCCCCTACTAGATCCATTGCCGGATAGGGGGCCATTCCTTCATGCTGTCTTGGGGGCAGCAGCAGGCTTTCTGGCCTGCTTGCCCTTGTTCCAGGACTGGTTAGATTTCCAGGCCTGCTTGGATTGAGCAAAAGTTCCCTCTTGTTTTGAAGCAGAGGGAGTTGATGCTGCACCTGCCTTGAAATTTCGAAAGGCACAAAAATTAGACTGTTTGGCCCTTGATTTGGCCCTTCCTGAGGAAGGGTATGACCCTTACCTCCAGTAATGTCAGCAATAATTTCTTTCAAACCAGGCCCGAATAAGATCTGCCCCTTGAAAGGAATGTTGAGTAATTTAGACTTTGAAGTCACGTCAGCTGACCAGGATTTAAGCCATAGCGCCCTACGCACCTCTATGGCAAATCCGGAATTCTTAGCCGTTAGTTTAGTCAAATGAACAATGGCATCAGAAACAAATGAGTTAGCTAGCTTAAGTGTTCTAAGCTTGTCAATGATTTCAGTCAATGGAGCTGTATGGATGGCCTCTTCCAGGGCCTCAAACCAGAATGCCGCCGCAGCAGTGACAGGCGCAATGCATGCAAGGGGCTGTAAAATAAAACCTTGTTGAATAAACATTTTCTTAAGGTAACCCTCTAATTTTTTATCCATTGGATCTGAAAAAGCACAACTGTCCTCAACCGGGATAGTGGTACGCTTTGCTCCCTCCACCTTAGGGACCGTCTGCCATAAGTCCCGTGTAGTGGCGTCTATGGGAAACATTTTTCTAAATATAGGAGGGGGGGGGGGGAAACGGCACACCGGGTCTATCCCACTCCTTACTAATAATTTCTGTAAACCTTTTAGGTATTGGAAAAACATCAGTACACACCGGCACTGCATAGTATTTATCCAGTCTACACAATTTCTCTGGCACTGCAATTGTGTCACAGTCATTCAGAGCAGCTACCTCCCCAAGCAATACACGGAGGTTCTCAAGCTTAAATTTAAAATTAGAAATCTCTGAATCAGGTTTCCCGGAGTCAGAGATGTCACCCACAGACTGAAGCTCTCCGTCATCAGGTTCTGCATATTGTGACACAGTATCAGACATGGCTCTTACAGCATCTACGCGCTCTGTATCTCGTCTAACCCCAGAGCTATCGCGCTTGCCTCTTAATTCAGGCAATCTGGCTAATACCGCTGACAGGGTATTATCCATGATCGCAGCCATGTCCTGCAAAGTAATCGCTATGGGCGTCCCTGATGTACTTGGCGCCATATTAGCATGCGTCCCTTGAGCGGGAGGCAAAAGGTCCGACATGTGGGGAGAGTTAGTCGGCATAACTTCCCCCTCGACAGAACCCTCTGGTGACAATTCTTTTATAGATAAAGACTGATCTTTACTGTTTAAGGTGAAATCAATACATTTAGTACACATTCTCCTATGGGGCTCCACCATGGCTTTTAAACATAATGAACAAGTAGTTTCCTCTATGTCAGCATGTTTGTACAGACTAGCAATGAGACTAGCAAGCTTGGAAAACACTTTGCATCAAGTTAAACAAGCAATATAAAAAACGTTATTGTGCCTTTAAGAAAAACAAATTTTGTCAAAATTTGAAATAACAGTGAAAAAAGGCAGTTACACTAACGAAATTTTTACAGTGTATGTAACAAGTTAGCAGAGCATTGCACCCACTTGCAAATGGATGATTAACCCCTTAATACCAAAAACGGAATAATAAATGAAAAAAAACGTTTTTAAAACTAGTCACAACTGCCACAGGTCTACTGTGGTTGTTACCCTCCTCAAACACGACTTTTGAAGCCTTTTGAGCCCTTCAGAGATGTCCTGTATCATGCAGAGGGAAGCTGAGTGTCTCTGTCTGTAATTTTAGCAGTGCAGAAAAACGCTAAAATAGGCCCCTCCACTCATATTACAACAGTGGAAAGCCTCAGGAAACTGTTTCTAGGCAAAAATCAAGCCAGCCATGTGGAAAAAAACTAGGCCCCAATAAGTTTTATCACCAAGCATATATAAAAACAATTAAACATGCCAGCAAACGTTTTATATTGCACTTTTATAAGAGTATGTATCTCTGGTAATAAGCCTGATACCAGTCGCTATTAAATCACTGTATTTAGGCTTAACTTACATTAATCCGGTATCAGCAGCATTTTTCTAGCAAATTCCATCCCTAGAAATATGTTAACTGCACATACCTTATTGCAGGATAACCTGCACGCCATTCCCCCTCTGAAGTTACCTCACTCCTCAGAATATATGAGAACGGCAGTGGATCTTAGTTACTTCTGCTAAGATCATAGAAACCGCAGGCAGATTCTTCTTCTAATGCTGCCTGAGATAAAATAGTACACTCCGGTACCATTTAAAAATAACAAACTTTTGATTGAAGTTAAAAAACTAACTATAATACACCACTCTCCTCTTACTACCTCCATCTTTGTTGAGAGTTGCAAGAGAATGACTGGATATGGCAGTGAGGGGAGGAGCTATATAGCAGCTCTGCTGTGGGTGATCCTCTTGCAACTTCCTGTTGGGAAGGAGAATATCCCATAAGTAATGGATGATCCGTGGACTGGATACACTTAACAAGAGAAAATAGTTTTTTTTAATTTTTTTTAACAGGAACTGAAATGTTCATGATTTCAGACTAGAATTACAGAAAAAGGGGACAAAATAAATAATAAAAGTATATTGCACACACATACAAGACTCACACACACACAGACTCATACACACACACACTCATACACACACACAGAGACTCATACACTCATACACACACAGACTCATACACACACACATACAGACTCATACACACACATGCAGACTCATACACACACACAGAGACTCATACACTCATACACACACAGACTCATACACACACACATACAGAGTTATACACACACAAACAGACTCACACACACACAAACTCATACACAAACACACACACAGACTCATTCACACACAGATTCATACACACACACACACAGATTCATACACACACACACACAGACTCTCACACACGCACACACACACACAGAGACTCAAACACTCACACACACACAGACTCATACACACACAGGCTCATACACACAGGCTCACACACACAGGCTCACACACACAGGCTCATACACACACAGGCTCATATACACACACACAGACTCATACACACACATAGACTCATACACACACATAGACTCATACACACAAACAAGCACAGACTAACGCACGCAAGCACAGACTCATGCACTTGTATATGCAGAAAGTGGAACATTAATTATCAAGCAACAATGTACAGCAGGCTGCTAAAGAGTCTCAAAGATATAGATGCAATGGCACATATTCAGTTAATATCTCTTTAGCCTGCCCTAGACTTTTCTTTCTCCTCTGCATTTCTGTTCTAAGTTTATAGAACCTATATTTATTGAGATTAAAGAAACTAGGGGCAAAGAAAACAAAAATCAAGGCAAAAAGTTTTTTTAACGGGAGATATGCAGAAAAAAAAATTAACCAGTCAAGTGAACAAAATTATTGCAGTCAAAGTCCAACATTTTATGAGCTCACCGTATTTTTTTCCATTAGTAATTCAGATGCACAGATAATTGTTTAAAAAGGCTTTTCTTTGTCCTGTCCTAACAGTTGAGACTTGGGGAGAGTGAGCTGAAATTATTGTTCCACAATACTTGAAATAAGTGAGTGGGAACTATTAATTATATGACATAGCAGCTCAAATGCTTTCTCTCTGCTATAATGGATTGATATATATACAGTATATATTGGAAGCTTGATTTAATTTCATACAAAACCTGTCTTGCAATACTTAATACTTAAAATATTTTTTGGGACCATTGGATACGGACGCCGCGTCACGCTTACCTGAGGTTGAACGGATTTCCACAGTTCCACCAATCCGTTCTCCTCAGTAGTCTGGACTGTCACACTGGCTCTGACTGTGACAGTACTGCTGCTGTGCCGGACTACAGGCTACCGCGCTAGCAAGGGAGGGACTCCCACTGACTGGACCCAGGACAGGTCCCAGACGTTCACACGCCACACTGTCAGACAGACTCCCTGCTACTGACTGCTGCACCGCATGTGCAGTCACGAGACAGTTGTTGAGATACACGTGCATGCAGCCAGTCAGTAGGAGAGAGAAGAGAAGTCAGAGATCAGTGCGCGCCAAAATGCAAAGTTCTGGCCGGGCAGCGCAGCAGACAGCACCCGCGGCACCCGCCTTCCAGGCAAAGCGACAGCAGGCAGTGACAATTCACACAACAGTATAAATAAACTGACAGTTGTGGCATCATCAATGATCACTGGCATGTGCTACTGCCTGCGCCTGGCTGCCCTAGTGCGGCAGTGCCCCCTAAAAAATAAAAAATGAATAATAAAAAAAAAACAACCAACCACCTGCCTTGTTGGGCCCCCCCTGTTTTGGAGACCTGCTGGGCCTGGTCGCAATGGCGACCTTTGCATCAGCGTTAGTTACGCCCCTGGATTGATAGTTAGATAGATTTGATAGATAACCGATCGCAATGGCGACCTTTGCATCAGCGTTAGTTACGCCCCTGGATTGATAGTTAGATAGTTTTGATAGATAAATAGATAGATTTGATAGATATATAATTTCCCAGACAGAGAATTACAAGACGTGCGGTCTGGGACCCATGGTAAGGTTCCCAGAGGCAGTTGCGGCGCCAGAGGACGTGTATATGGCATGTATTTTCGGAAACGGGAGATGGAAAAAGATGCTTGGTCGGTCCTCCTGGTTCAAATTTGGGGCACTGCGCGTGCAATCTATTGTGCCACCAGATATGAGTGGTGTGTAAAGTAGTACTATTCTTAGCAGTTTAATACCTGTTACTCCCCCTATCGGGGAAGTTGTATATGGCATGGATTTTAGGAACCGGGAGATGGAAAAAGATGCTTGGTCGGTCCTACGACTTCAAATTTGGCTGAAACACAAGTGGCTGTCACAAAACAGTCTGGCCACGAGATAGATAGATTTGATAGATAGATAGATAGATAGATAGATATATAGATTACATAGATCAATAGATGCAATATACATTTGATAGATACGAATTACATAGATCAATAGATGCAATATACATTTGATAGATACGAATTACATAGATCAATAGATGCAATATACATTTGACAGATACAAATTACATAGATCAAAAAATGCAATATACATTTGATAGATACGAATTACATAGATCAAAAGATGCAATATACATTTGATAGATACGAATTACATAGATCAATAGATGCAATATACATTTGATAGATACAAAATACATAGATCAATAGATGCAATAAACATTTGATAAATACAAATTACATAGATCAATAGATGCAATATACATTTGATAGATACGAATTACATAGATCAAAAGATGCAATATACATTTGATAGATACGAATTACATAGATCAATAGATGCAATATACATTTGATAGATACGAATTACATAGATCAATAGATGCAATATACATTTGATAGATACGAATTACATAGATCAATAGATGCAATATACATTTGATAGATGCGATTTACATAGATCAAATACGATTTACATAGATCAAAAGATGCAATATACATTTGATAGATACGAATTACATAGATCAAAAGATGCAATATATATTTGATAGATACAAATTACATAGATCAATAGATGCAATATACATTTGACAGATACGAATTACATAGATCAATAGATGCAATATACATTTGATAGATACGAATTACATAGATCAATAGATGCAATATACATTTGATAGATACGATTTACATAGATCAAAAGATGCAATATACATTTGATAGATACGAATTACATAGATCAAAAGATGCAATATACATTTGATAGATACGAATTACATAGATCAATAGATGCAATATACATTTGATAGATACAAAATACATAGATCAATAGATGCAATATACATTTGATAGATACGAATTACATAGATCAATAGATGCAATATACATTTGATAGATACGAATTACATAGATCAAAAGATGCAAAATACATTTGATAGATACGAATTACATAGATCAATAGATGCAATATACATTTGATAGATACGAATTACATAGATCAATAGATGCAATATACATTTGATAGATACGAATTACATAGATCAATAGATGCAATATACATTTGATAGATACGAATTCCATAGATCAATAGATGCAATATACATTTGATAGATACAAATTCCATAGATCAAAAGATGCAATATACATTTGATAGATAAGAATTACATAGATCAATAGATGCAATATACATTTGATAGATACAAATTACATAGATCAATAGATGCAATATACATTTGATAGATACGAATTACATAGATCAATAGATGCAATATACATTTGATAGATACGAATTACATAGATCAATAGATGCAATATACATTTGACAGATACAAATTACATAGATCAAAAAATGCAATATACATTTGATAGATACGAATTACATAGATCAATAGATGCAATATACATTTGATAGATACAAATTGCATAGATCAATAGATGCAATATACATTTGATAGATACGAATTACATAGATCAATAGATGCAATATACATTTGATAGACACGATTGATAGTTAGATAGATTTGATAGATAGATAGATTTGATAGATATATAATTTCCCAGACAGAGAATTACAAAGACGTGCGTCCTGGGACCCATGGTAAGGTTACTTCCTTTTGCACAATTGAGTACAGGTTGGGGTCCGGGATTGCCTTTTGTGCAAAGAAATTGTGGCCGGGTACCTTCCACTGCGGTGTCCCCTATCACGGGATGTGTATATGGCATGGATTTTAGGAACCGGGAGATGGAAAAAGATGCTTGGACACCCAGTACAGGTCATTCTCCTTCAGCCTTTTTATACGAGGGTCCCCGACCCTCAACATGCACAACAGCATGAAAGACCCCATATGCCATGACTTCCTTTTGCACAATCGAGTACAGGTATGGCATCGATTTTAGGAACCCAGAGATAATTTTTAGGAACCGGGAGATGGAAAAAGATGCTTGGACACCCAGTACAGGTCGTTCTCCTTCAGGCTTTTTATACGAGGGTCCCCGACCCTCAACATGCACGACAGCATGAAAGACCCCATATGCCATGACTTCCTTTTGCACAATGGAGTACAGGTATGGCATTGATTTTAGGAACCCGGAGATAATTTTTAGGAACCGGGAGATGGAAAAAGATGCTTGGACACCCAGTACAGGTCGTTCTCCTTCAGCCTTTTTATACGAGGGTCCCCGACCCTCAACATGCACAACAGCATGAAAGACCCCATATGCCATGACTTCCTTTTGCACAATCGAGTACAGATATGGCATTGATTTTAGGAACCCGGAGATAATTTTTAGGAACCGGGAGATGGAAAAAGATGCTTGGACACCCAGTACAGGTCGTTCTCCTTCAGCTTTGTTATAAGAGGGTCCCCGACCTTCAACATGCACGACAGTATGAAAGACCCCATATGCCATGACTTCCTTTTGCACAATCGAGTACAGGTATGGCATCGATTTTAGGAACCCGGAGATATTTTTTAGGAACCGGGAGATGGAAAAATATGCTTGGACACCCAGTACTGGTCGTTCTCCTTCAGCCTTTTTATACGAGGGTCACCGACCCTCAACATGCATGACAGCATGAAAGACCCCATATGCCATGACTTCCTTTTGCACAATGGAGTACAGGTATGGCATTGATTTTAGGAACCCGGAGATAATTTTTAGGAACCGGGAGATGGAAAAAGATGCTTGGACACCCAGTACAGGTCGTTCTCCTTCAGCCTTTTTATACGAGGGTCCCCGACCCTCAACATGCACGACAGCATGAAAGACCCCATATGCCATGACTTCCTTTTGCCCAATCGAGTACAGGTATGGCATCGATTTTAGGAACCCGGAGATAATTTTTAGGAACCGGGAGATGGAAAAAGATGCTTGGACACCCAGTACAGGTCGTTCTCCTTCAGCCTTTTTATACGAGGGTCCCCGACCCTCAACATGCACGACAGCATGAAAGACCCCATATGCCATGACTTCCTTTTGCACAATGGAGTACAGGTATGGCATTGATTTTAGGAACCCAGAGATAATTTTTAGGAACCGGGAGATGGAAAAAGATGCTTGGACACCCAGTACAGGTCGTTCTCCTTCAGCCTTTTTATACGAGGGTCCCCGACCCTCAACATGCACAACAGCATGAAAGACCCCATATGCCATGACTTCCTTTTGCACAATCGAGTACAGATATGGCATCGATTTTAGGAACCCGGAGATAATTTTTAGGAACCAGGAGATGGAAAAAGATGCTTGGACACCCAGTACAGGTCGTTCTCCTTCAGCTTTGTTATAAGAGGGTCCCCGACCTTCAACAGGCATGACAGCATGAAAGACCCCATATGCCATGACTTCCTTTTGCACAATCGAGTACAGGTATGGCATCGATTTTAAGAACCCGGAGATAATTTTTAGGAACCGGGAGATGGAAAAAGATGCTTGGACACCCAGTACAGGTCATTCTCCTTCAGCCTTTTTATACGAGGGTCCCCGACCCTCAACAGGCACGACAGCATGAAAGACCCCATATGCCATGACTTCCTTTTGCACAATCGAGTACAGGTATGGCATCGATTTTAGGAACCCGGAGATATTTTTTAGGAACCGGGAGATGGAAAAATATGCTTGGACACCCAGTACTGGTCATTCTCCTTCAGCCTTTTTATACGAGGGTCCCCGACCCTCAACATGCATGACAGCATGAAAGACCCCATATGCCATGACTTCCTTTAGCACAATGGAGTACAGGTATGGCATTGATTTTAGGAACCCGGAGATAATTTTTAGGAACCGGGAGATGGAAAAAGATGCTTGGACACCCAGTACAGGTCGTTCTCCTTCAGCCTTTTTATACGAGGGTCCCCGACCCTCAACATGCACGACAGCATGAAAGACCCCATATGCCATGACTTCCTTTTGCACAATCGAGTACAGGTATGGCATCGATTTTAGGAACCCGGAGATAATTTTTAGGAACCGGGAGATGGAAAAAGATGCTTGGACACCCAGTACAGGTCGTTCTCCTTCAGCCTTTTTATACGAGGGTCCCCGACCCTCAACATGCACGACAGCATGAAAGACCCCATATGCCATGACATCTTTTTGCACAATCGAGTACAGGTATGGCATTGATTTTAGGAACCCAGAGATAATTTTTAGGAACCGGGAGATGGAAAAAGATGCTTGGACACCCAGTACAGGTCGTTCTCCTTCAGCCTTTTTATACGAGGGTCCCCGACCCTCAACATGCACAACAGCATGAAAGACCCCATATGCCATGACTTCCTTTTGCACAATCGAGTACAGATATGGCATCGATTTTAGGAACCCGGAGATAATTTTTAGGAACCAGGAGATGGAAAAAGATGCTTGGACACCCAGTACAGGTCGTTCTCCTTCAGCTTTGTTATAAGAGGGTCCCCGACCTTCAACAGGCATGACAGCATGAAAGACCCCATATGCCATGACTTCCTTTTGCACAATCGAGTACAGGTATGGCATCGATTTTAGGAACCCGGAGATATTTTTTTAGGAACCGGGAGATGGAAAAATATGCTTGGACACCCAGTACAGGTCGTTCTCCTTCAGCCTTTTTATACGAGGGTCCCCGACCCTCAACATGCACGACAGCATGAAAGACCCCATATGCCATGACTTCCTTTTGCACAATCGAGTACAGGTATGGCATCGATTTTAGGAACCCGGAGATAATTTTTAGGAACCGGGAGATGGAAAAAGATGCTTGGACACCCAGTACAGGTCGTTCTCCTTCAGCCCTTTTATAAGAGGGTCCCCGACCTTCAACAGGCAGGACAGTATGAAAGACCCCATATGCCATGACTTCCTTTTGCACAATCGAGTACAGGTATGGCATCGATTTTAGGAACCCGGAGATATTTTTTAGGAACCGGGAGATGGAAAAAGATGCTTGGACACCCAGTACAGGTCGTTCTCCTTCAGCCTTTTTATACGAGGGTCCCCAACCCTTAACATGCACGACAGCATGAAAGACCCCATATGCCATGACTTCCTTTTGCACAATCGAGTACAGGTATGGCATCGATTTTAAGAACCCGTAGATAATTTTTAGGAACCGGGAGATGGAAAAAGATGCTTGGACACCCAGTACAGGTCATTCTCCTTCAGCCTTTTTATACGAGGGTCCCCGACCCTCAACAGGCACGACAGCATGAAAGACCCCATATGCCATGACTTCCTTTTGCACAATCGAGTACAGGTATGGCATCGATTTTAGGAACCCGGAGATAATTTTTAGGAACCAGGAGATGGAAAAAGATGCTTGGACACCCAGTACAGGTCGTTCTCCTTCAGCTTTGTTATAAGAGGGTCCCCGACCTTCAACATGCACGACAGCATGAAAGACCCCATATGCCATGACTTCCTTTTGCACAATCGAGTACAGGTATGGCATCGATTTTAGGAACCCGGAGATATTTTTTAGGAACCGGGAGATGGAAAAATATGCTTGGACACCCAGTACAGGTCGTTCTCCTTCAGCCTTTTTATACGAGGGTCCCCGACCCTCAACATGCATGACAGCATGAAAGACCCCATATGCCATGACTTCCTTTTGCACAATGGAGTACAGGTATGGCATTGATTTTAGGAACCCGGAGATAATTTTTAGGAACCGGGAGATGGAAAAAGAGGCTTGGACACCCAGTACAGGTCGTTCTCCTTCAGCCTTTTTATACGAGGGTCCCCGACCCTCAACATGCACGACAGCATGAAAGACCCCATATGCCATGACTTCCTTTTGCCCAATCGAGTACAGGTATGGCATCGATTTTAGGAGCCCGGAGATAATTTTTAGGAACCGGGAGATGGAAAAAGATGCTTGGACACCCAGTACAGGTCATTCTCCTTCAGCCTTTTTATACGAGGGTCCCCGACCCTCAACATGCACGACAACATGAAAGACCCCATATGCCATGACTTCGTTTTGCACAATGGAGTACAGGTATGGCATTGATTTTAGGAACCCAGAGATAATTTTTAGGAACCGGGAGATGGAAAAAGATGCTTGGACACCCAGTACAGGTCGTTCTCCTTCAGCCTTTTTATACGAGGGTCCCCGACCCTCAACATGCATGACAGCATGAAAGACCCCATATGCCATGACTTCCTTTAGCACAATGGAGTACAGGTATGGCATTGATTTTAGGAACCCGGAGATAATTTTTAGGAACCGGGAGATGGAAAAAGATGCTTGGACACCCAGTACAGGTCATTCTCCTTCAGCCCTTTTATACGAGGGTCCCCGACCCTCAACATGCACGACAACATGAAAGACCCCATATGCCATGACTTCGTTTTGCCCAATGGAGTACAGGTATGGCATCGATTTTAGGAACCCGGAGATAATTTTTAGGAACCGGGAGATGGAAAAAGATGCTTGGACACCCAGTACAGGTCGTTCTCCTTCAGCCTTTTTATACGAGGGTCCCCGACCCTCAACATGCACGACAGCATGAAAGACCCCATATGCCATGACTTCCTTTTGCACAATGGAGTACAGGTATGGCATTGATTTTAGGAACCCAGAGATAATTTTTAGGAACCGGGAGATGGAAAAAGATGCTTGGACACCCAGTACAGGTCGTTCTCCTTCAGCCTTTTTATACGAGGGTCCCCGACCCTCAACATGCACAACAGCATGAAAGACCCCATATGCCATGACTTCCTTTTGCACAATCGAGTACAGATATGGCATCGATTTTAGGAACCCGGAGATAATTTTTAGGAACCAGGAGATGGAAAAAGATGCTTGGACACCCAGTACAGGTCGTTCTCCTTCAGCTTTGTTATAAGAGGGTCACCGACCTTCAACAGGCATGACAGCATGAAAGACCCCATATGCCATGACTTCCTTTTGCACAATCGAGTACAGGTATGGCATCGATTTTAGGAACCCGGAGATATTTTTTAGGAACCGGGAGATGGAAAAATATGCTTGGACACCCAGTACAGGTCGTTCTCCTTCAGCCTTTTTATACGAGGGTCCCCGACCCTCAACATGCACGACAGCATGAAAGACCCCATATGCCATGACTTCCTTTTGCACAATCGAGTACAGGTATGGCATCGATTTTAGGAACCCGGAGATAATTTTTAGGAACCGGGAGATGGAAAAAGATGCTTGGACACCCAGTACAGGTCGTTCTCCTTCAGCCCTTTTATAAGAGGGTCCCTGACCTTCAACAGGCAGGACAGTATGAAAGACCCCATATGCCATGACTTCCTTTTGCACAATTGAGTACAGGTATGGCATCGATTTTAGGAACCCGGAGATATTTTTTAGGAACCGGGAGATGGAAAAAGATGCTTGGACACCCAGTACAGGTCGTTCTCCTTCAGCCTTTTTATACGAGGGTCCCCAACCCTTAACATGCACGACAGCATGAAAGACCCCATATGCCATGACTTCCTTTTGCACAATCGAGTACAGGTATGGCATCGATTTTAAGAACCCGTAGATAATTTTTAGGAACCGGGAGATGGAAAAAGATGCTTGGACACCCAGTACAGGTCATTCTCCTTCAGCCTTTTTATACGAGGGTCCCCGACCCTCAACAGGCACGACAGCATGAAAGACCCCATATGCCATGACTTCCTTTTGCACAATCGAGTACAGGTATGGCATCGATTTTAGGAACCCGGAGATAATTTTTAGGAACCAGGAGATGGAAAAAGATGCTTGGACACCCAGTACAGGTCGTTCTCCTTCAGCTTTGTTATAAGAGGGTCCCCGACCTTCAACATGCACGACAGCATGAAAGACCCCATATGCCATGACTTCCTTTTGCACAATCGAGTACAGGTATGGCATCGATTTTAGGAACCCGGAGATATTTTTTAGGAACCGGGAGATGGAAAAATATGCTTGGACACCCAGTACTGGTCGTTCTCCTTCAGCCTTTTTATACGAGGGTCCCCGACCCTCAACATGCATGACAGCATGAAAGACCCCATATGCCATGACTTCCTTTTGCACAATGGAGTACAGGTATGGCATTGATTTTAGGAACCCGGAGATAAATTTTAGGAACCGGGAGATGGAAAAAGAGGCTTGGACACCCAGTACAGGTCGTTCTCCTTCAGCCTTTTTATACGAGGGTCCCCGACCCTCAACATGCACGACAGCATGAAAGACCCCATATGCCATGACTTCCTTTTGCCTAATCGAGTACAGGTATGGCATCGATTTTAGGAACCCGGAGATAATTTTTAGGAACCGGGAGATGGAAAAAGATGCTTGGACACCCAGTACAGGTCATTCTCCTTCAGCCTTTTTATACGAGGGTCCCCGACCCTCAACATGCACGACAACATGAAAGACCCCATATGCCATGACTTCGTTTTGCACAATGGAGTACAGGTATGGCATTGATTTTAGGAACCCAGAGATAATTTTTAGGAACCGGGAGATGGAAAAAGATGCTTGGACACCCAGTACAGGTCGTTCTCCTTCAGCCTTTTTATACGAGGGTCCCCGACCCTCAACATGCACAACAGCATGAAAGACCCCATATGCCATGACTTCCTTTTGCACAATCGAGTACAGGTATGGCATCGATTTTAGGAACCCGGAGATAATTTTTAGGAACCAGGAGATGGAAAAAGATGCTTGGACACCCAGTACAGGTCGTTCTCCTTCAGCTTTGTTATAAGAGGGTCCCGACCTTCAACATGCACGACAGCATGAAAGACCCCATATGCCATGACTTCCTTTTGCACAATCGAGTACAGGTATGGCATCGATTTTAGGAACCCGGAGATATTTTTTAGGAACCGGGAGATGGAAAAATATGCTTGGACACCCAGTACTGGTCGTTCTCCTTCAGCCTTTTTATACGAGGGTCCCCGACCCTCAACATGCATGACAGCATGAAAGACCCCATATGCCATGACTTCCTTTTGCACAATGGAGTACAGGTATGGCATTGATTTTAGGAACCCGGAGATAATTTTTAGGAACCGGGAGATGGAAAAAGAGGCTTGGACACCCAGTACAGGTCGTTCTCCTTCAGCCTTTTTATACGAGGGTCCCCGACCCTCAACATGCACGACAGCATGAAAGACCCCATATGCCATGACTTCCTTTTGCCCAATCGAGTACAGGTATGGCATCGATTTTAGGAACCCGGAGATAATTTTTAGGAACCGGGAGATGGAAAAAGATGCTTGGACACCCAGTACAGGTCATTCTCCTTCAGCCTTTTTATACGAGGGTCCCCGACCCTCAACATGCACGACAACATGAAAGACCCCATATGCCATGACTTCGTTTTGCACAATGGAGTACAGGTATGGCATTGATTTTAGGAACCCAGAGATAATTTTTAGGAACCGGGAGATGGAAAAAGATGCTTGGACACCCAGTACAGGTCGTTCTCCTTCAGCCTTTTTATACGAGGGTCCCCGACCCTCAACATGCACAACAGCATGAAAGACCCCATATGCCATGACTTCCTTTTGCACAATCGAGTACAGGTATGGCATCGATTTTAGGAACCCGGAGATAATTTTTAGGAACCAGGAGATGGAAAAAGATGCTTGGACACCCAGTACAGGTCGTTCTCCTTCAGCTTTGTTATAAGAGGGTCCCCGACCTTCAACAGGCACGACAGCATGAAAGACCCCATATGCTATGACTTCCTTTTGCACAATCGAGTACAGGTATGGCATCGATTTTAGGAACCCGGAGATATTTTTTAGGAACCGGGAGATGGAAAAATATGCTTGGACACCCAGTACAAGTCGTTCTCCTTCAGCCTTTTTATACGAGGGTCCCCGACCCTCAACATGCACGACAGCATGAAAGACCCCATATGCCATGACTTCCTTTTGCACAATTGAGTACAGGTATGGCATCGATTTTAGGAACCCGGAGATAATTTTTAGGAACCGGGAGATGGAAAAAGATGCTTGGACACCCAGTACAGGTCGTTCTCCTTCAGCCCTTTTATAAGAGGGTCCCCGACCTTCAACAGGCAGGACAGTATGAAAGACCCCATATGCCATGACTTCCTTTTGCACAATCGAGTACAGGTATGGCATCGATTTTAGGAACCCGGAGATAATTTTTAGGAACCGGGAGATGGAAAAAGATGCTTGGACACCCAGTACAGGTCGTTCTCCTTCAGCCTTTTTATACGAGGGTCCCCTACCCTCAACAGGCACGACAGCATGAAAGACCCCATATGCCATGACTTCCTTTTGCACAATCGAGTACAGGTATGGCATCGTTTTTAGGAACCCGGAGATAATTTTTAGGAACCGGGGATGGAAGAAGATGCTTGGTCAGTCCTCCTACTTCAAATTTGGGGTACTGCGCGTGCTATCTACTGTGCCACCAGATATGAGTGGTGTGTTAAGTAGTACTATTCTTAGCAGTTTAATCAATGTTATGTGCCTTTTTTTTTGGTTTGGGTTTTGAAGCCACAGTGCAGCACCAGAGGCCAGAAAAATTAGGCAAGTACATTTAGGTATTGTTGCAGCCGCTGCTGTAGCAGCGGCCAGAAAAATTGATGTTTGTTTGACAGTTAGAAAGTGCCCTAAAACATTGCGGCTTGAACCCTAGTAGTTGGCGGATAAGTCACGCAAGTCATCCGGCATTCGAAGATAAAATACAGCAGCGTGTGTACCATTTTTAGCCCAAGGCAGCTCATCTCATCAGGCCTTTTTTACTCGATTGTATTGCCCAATGTCAGTCCCTTCGGGATCCATCCCTCATTTATTTTAATAAAGGTGAGATAATCAAGACTTTTTTGACCTAGGCGACTTCTCTTCTCAGTGACAATACCTCCTGCTGCACTGAAGGCACATGTGTCAACTTGCCCAATTTCATGTCCTTGACAGAAACCTGACTGTGGGCAGATGACCAGGAACTGCTACGTAAGAGAGACTGAGTGGCGGATGGTTGAGAGGGGCAAGGAGTACAGAAGTGGTTGACGTGGCTGAAGATGCTGGACCAGGAGGAGGATGGCGGCTTTGAGTTTGTGTGCTGCTTCTACTCATGTGTTCATCCCATCGGCATTTGTGATGTGAGACCATGTGCCTTCGCAAAGCAGTTGTAACTAGGTGGGTGTTGGACTTCCCATGACTCAGTTTCTTTTGGCACAGGTTGCAAATGGCATCGTTGTTGTCAGAGGCAGACACAAAAAAAATGCCACACTGCTGAGCTCTGCGATGACGGCATTCTGGTGGTGGCAACAGCATGCGTTGATTGGCGTGCTGTCTGGCTGACCCCGGGTGCCGATGCATTCTGTCTGACTGTGCCACTATCTCATTGCAACGACCTCCCCCTGCTTCCAACTTGTCTCCTCCTCTCTGTCTCCCCATCTGAACTTTCCCCCTTTTCTTCTTCTCTTCTAGGGGGCACCCACGTGACATCCACGGACGCATCATCATCAACCGCTTCACTTGTATCTGACAAATCAACAAAGGAAGCAGCAGCGGGTACAACATCACCATCATCACACCGTACGTCCATGTCTGTAATGCTGCCTGACTGAGACATATCACTGTTATCTACATCCTCTGTCAATGATGGTTTCGCATCACTCATTTCTTCCAACTGATGTGTCAATAACTCCTCTGACAGATCAAGTGAAGTGGCTGTGGTGCTAGTGTTGGTGGTGGTGGCAGGCGGGCGGTTTCACAGTCAAAAATGTTTATTTTTTAAATATTTAAACTACTGTTACAACAAATATGAATATTGCCACTAACTTGGCAAGTGGGCCTGGCACACACGCTGGCAGGCAAGCAACTGCAATAAGATTACACTAGCAGACTGATGTTTCTGTGAGGATACAGGTCTGATTTCTATAATAATATCAGTAAACAATTGAATTTTACCTGAAAAGGTTTTGTATGAATACACAATCTCCTAAATACCATTACTTAGATATAAGGTTCCTGTGTGTATTCAGTATTAATGGTGGATTAATATTTATTGACACAACTATGATTCTCTCTAGTTGTGTCTGACTTATATGTTTAGTTATAAACAAAGATAAATTTTATATTGAGGTTTTTATGTTATGAACAATTTTCTCAGAATGTAAGGTTAAGAATAGGAGATTCAATATAAGTAATGAACATGACAAGTCTCTTGATAGAAAATGAGCAGAGAAAGCAATCGATTTTCAAATATATAAACTCAAGGATTTCAGTAATGCATTACCCTTTATAAAGTTGTCCTAGCATGCTTATATACATTATCGGTGGTGCACATGCCTTGAATAAGTGATATTATATACAGATACAGCGTGTCTTACTTGGATATGGTGAACAGTTCAAAGTCTAAGGAGACAGGAGAGCAGCGTCTGATGCCTGCAGCGTGTGAGCAACTCCGGCGTGCTGCGCAGTGAATTCAGAGAGTCGGAGGTGACGTCAGCAGTAGTCTGAGCGTCTGTTGTGAAGTGGTAACGAAGAGAGCTGCAGCTAATCACAGGTGGATGAGTTAAAGAGAAATTGATCTCCCCTTCAACTTAGATAATTAAGTATTAGCTTAAGGTTTAAACCATCTGGATAAAGGCTTAAAAGTGAGCATAGATTTAGAGAGAGAGTTTGATCCAAGTTCCTCCAATATATAAGAATGCTCAAGGCTAATTATTCTTAAGATGATAAAGAGACAAGATGCTGTCTCAAAACACTCTTTAATAATCAAGCAATGTCTTATGGGTAAAGTGTGTTTAAATAGTATACCTGAGGGGAGGAGAACTTGTCTTAAAGGCACAGTGAAATGGTTAGTGCTGACAGATCCCCCCATTCAAGAGGGCCTCCCAGCAGTCCGAGGACCCGGTTTAAAGGGAAAGCGAACATGAAAGTCCTTCAGCAAATCAGGTGCATTTAAATCACGGAGAGGAACCCAGGAATTTTCATCATCCCCATAATCTTTCCAATGTACCAAGTATTCAAGGGTTCTTCTACGATACCTAGAGTCCAAAATCCCATCTACTTCATAATCCAGTGGATCAGGTATAGGGAGAATGGAAACATCAGTGGACGGAGGTGTTGTTCCCAGATAGGGTTTCACCAAGGACACATGGAACGAGGGATGTATTCTCATTGTGGCCGGTAATTTCAAAGTCACTGCATTGTCATTTATTACCCTGAGTATAGGGAATGGTCCTATATATTGATCAGCAAGTTTGTTGCTGGGTACAGGTAACCTGATATTTTTAGTTGATAACCATACCATATCTCGAGGTTTATATACCGGAGATGGTATCCTCTTTCTATCATAGTATTTCTTCTGGGCTTCTTTGGCAGAGGCCAAATGATCTTGTAGTGTGTCCATAACTTCTTTCAAAGAGTCAGTGTAATTGGACACTGATGGAGAATGAGAAGAAGTTATAGTGTTAGGATATGTACGAGGATGGAAACCATAAGTTGCATAAAAGGGTGAGACTTTTGTTGAAGTATTGTTTGAATTATTATAGGTAAATTCCACACTAGGCAACCATTCTAACCAGTCATCCTGTTGTGATGAAATAAAACATCTCAAATACTGTTCAAGTGTCTGATTCAAACGTTCTGTTTGACCATTTGATTGGGGATGAAAGGCTGTCGTAAGTCTGAGTGTAATTTGTAAAGCTTTACATAAATATCTCCAAAATTTGGAAGTAAACTGACTTCCTCGATCAGTTACAATTGAAGCAGGTAAACCATGTAATCTAACCACATGACTATGGAAATATTTAGCAGTGGTAGAAGCAGTTGGTATTCTTTTTAATGGGATGAAATGGGCCATCTTGGTTAAATGGTCCACTACAACCATTATGGTATTATGACCATTTGAAATTGGTAAATCTACAATAAAGTCAATTCCAATCATATCCCATGATTTCATAGGTATTGGTAATGGTGTCAAGAGACCATAGGGCTTATGATGTTCTTTCTTTTTCTTAGCACAAATGTCACAATTTAACACATAGGAATGAATGGAAGATTTCATCTGAGGCCACCAGTATTCCCTACTTATTAGTTCAGCGTTTTTTTCAATGCCTGGATGTCCGGCTAAAGGGGAATCATGGTGTTGGTGGATAATCTGGTTCCTTAAAGTTGGTGGAACATAAATCAACCCATCTTTCATATATAATCCAGATTCAGTGTCTGGAGTACAAATAGGTGGAATTTGATTATCCACGTTTTGTGCTTGATAAATGTCAGATGTCTCTAGTACTGTTGCGGCAATGATTTTAGTTGGTGGAATTATATATGTATTAGTTTGGGACTCTTCAGGAGTCTCAAAAGAACGTGATAAAGCATCTGCTTTTTCATTTTTTGTTCCTGGAATATATGTTAGTAGAAAATTAAACCTGTCCAAGAAAAGGGCCCATCTCACCTGTCTCGATGATAAGGTTTTATTTTTCTTCAAATATTGAAGATTTTTATGATCTGTAAAAACTTGAAAAGGAATTACAGTCCCCTCCAAGATATGACGCCAATGTTCCATTGCGGATTTCATGGCTAATAATTCCTTATCGCCTATCGAATAATTAGTTTCTGCAGTAGTTAAACGTCGAGAGTAATAAGCGATAGGATATAGTTGATTGTCATGTTTATCTGGTTGCATTAATATTGCACCAATACCAACATTTGAGGCATCCACCTCCAAGGTGTAAGGCAAATCTGGATCAGGGAGTCTCAAAATTGGTGCTGTAGTGAATTGTTGTTTCAAATTGTGAAAAGCACATTCAGCATTGGAATCCCAAACAAATCTTTGTTTTCCTGTCAATCTTGTTAAGGGCTGTACAATGGTAGAATAATTATTAATAAACTTCCTATAGAAGTTTGAGAAACCTAAAAATCTTTGTAAAGATTTCAGGTTTGTAGGAGTTTGCCAATTGATTATGGCTGTTACCTTTTCTTGGTCCATTTGTATGCCATTGGGAGAAATTATATATCCCAAAAATTTAATAGTGTCTTTATGGAACTGACATTTTTCCATTTTGGCGTACAATTGATGTTCACGAAGTGTAGAGAGAACCCATCTTACATGTTTTCTGTGGTCCTCTATAGTTTTAGAATATATGAGGATATCATCTAGATAAACTATTACGCACACATCCATAAGTTCTTTAAAGATCTCATTTATAAAGAACTGGAATGTGGTGGGGGCGTTTGTCAAACCAAAAGGCATAACATTATATTGGAATAGCCCATATCTTGTTTTGAATGCTGTCTTCCACTCATCACCGGATTTCATACGTATTAGATTGTACGCACCTTTTAAATCTAACTTGGTGAAGATGTTTGCACCTGTTAGTCGTTCAATTATTTCCGGGATGAGTGGTAATGGATATCTGTTTTTTATCGTGACTGCGTTTAAGGCACGATAATCAATTAAGGGTCTAAGTGTACCATCTTTGTTTGTAACAAAAAAAATGGATGATGCAACTGGTGATGAAGATGGGGTTATAAAACCCTTTCTTAGGTTTTCATCTAGATATTCTCTTAGATGTATTAATTCTTTTTGTGAAAGGGGAAATATTTTTCCTGATGGTATCTCTATCCCTGGTTTAGTGTCAATTGGACAATCAAAATGCCTGTGAGGTGGGAGAGTTTCAGCATTCTTAAGATTAAAAACATCATTGAAATCTTGATATTCTTGAGGTAATGTGGAACTTATATGTGCGATTTTGACATATGGGAAACATGTTTTTTGACAATATTGTGATGTGAAAGTGATTTTATTTTGTGTCCAGTCTATGGTTGGATTATGTTTTTGTAACCAGGGTATACCAAGTACTATAGGGTGAATTGAACTAGGAATAATGTCAAATGTAAGAAACTCTTTGTGCCCATCAGGTGTGATGGTTAATAGGGGAATTGTGTGGTGAGTGATAGGTCCCTTTAAAATTTGAGAACCATCAATTACCCTAACAAAAACAGGAGAAGATTTCTGCAGTATTGGTATTTTATTTTGTTTAACTAATGATTCAACAAGAAATAAGCCTTCAGCTCCAGAATCAATAATGGCTTTGTTCTGTAGTTGTTGGCTGTCCCACTGTAAAGACAATATTAGTGACAGGTAGGGTGTATTTTTAGATTTTTCACATGAACAATTATTTAATAACTTACCCTTCTTTTGACGGGAAAGAATTGGACATGTGGCAACATCATGGTCTTTATTTCCGCAGTAAAGGCAGAGATTGCCTAACCTTCTTCTTTGTTTTTCTTCTAAACTTAGAGGACCGCGTATGGTACCTATTTCCATTGGTATGGGATTTATTTGAGTTTTTTCTTGATAAGTTTGGAAATTTCTTTTGGGAGTGCTTTCAAAGAAATGTTTTTCAGTCTTCCTTTCTCGGTACCTTCTATCCATAGCTATACATAATTTAATTAAAGCATCCAAACTTTCAGGAAAATCCACTCTAGACAGTTCATCCTTCAAGTGTTCTGACAAACCTAGGCGAAATTGATTTTTCAGACTTACTGAATTCCACTCTGAGTCTGTCGCCCATAGTTGAAAATCTGAAATGTAATCCTCCACGGGCCTTTTTCCCTGTTTAAGGGATCTTAATCTATTTTCTGCGGTTTGTTGTTTATTAATATCGTCGTATAGTATTGCCATAGTTTGGAAGAAATTCTCAAGAGAATTTAAAATGGGATCTTCTGATTCTAGGAATCTATCTGCCCATGCTCTGGGTTCTCCAGTTAGGTAGGAGATTGCTGTGAATACTTTAATCTTGTCAGATCGGTAGGTTCGTGGTTTTAAGGTGAAAAGTAATATACATGCATTTTTATATTCACGAAATTTTGTGCGATCACCAGAAAAAGGAGTTGGGGGATTAACCTGTGGTTCAGGTGTCTCATTAGTTTTTTGGCTTATAAATTCATTTATTACTTGCTTAAGACTACTATTTTCATTTTTCAATTCAGTTAGTCCTTGTGCCAATATTTCCACCTTTTGATTTAGTGTGGTGATCTGGTTAGCCATTTCAATAGGATCCATGTTGTTCCTAGAAAAATGTGTGTGAATTTTAATTTTTTTTTTTTTTTTTTTTTTAAGGCTTGATTATTCTGTGAGGATACAGGTCTGATTTCTATAATAATATCAGTAAACAATTGAATTTTACCTGAAAAGGTTTTGTATGAATACACAATCTCCTTAATACCATTACTTAGATATAAGGTTCCTGTGTGTATTCAGTATTAATGGTGGATTAATATTTATTGACACAACTATGATTCTCTCTAGTTGTGTCTGACTTATATGTTTAGTTATAAACAAAGATAAATTTTATATTGAGGTTTTTATGTTATGAACAATTTTCTCAGAATGTAAGGTTAAGAATAGGAGATTCAATATAAGTAATGAACATGACAAGTCTCTTGATAGAAAATGAGCAGAGAAAGCAATCGATTTTCAAATATATAAACTCAAGGATTTCAGTAATGCATTACCCTTTATAAAGTTGTCCTAGCATGCTTATATACATTATCGGTGGTGCACATACCTTGAATAAGTGATATTATATACAGATACAGCGTGTCTTACTTGGATATGGTGAACAGTTCAAAGTCTAAGGAGACAGGAGAGCAGCGTCTGATGCCTGCAGCGTGTGAGCAACTCCGGCGTGCTGCGCAGTGAATTCAGAGAGTCGGAGGTGACGTCAGCAGTAGTCTGAGCGTCTGTTGTGAAGTGGTAACGAAGAGAGCTGCAGCTAATCACAGGTGGATGAGTTAAAGAGAAATTGATCTCCCCTTCAACTTAGATAATTAAGTATTAGCTTAAGGTTTAAACCATCTGGATAAAGGCTTAAAAGTGAGCATAGATTTAGAGAGAGAGTTTGATCCAAGTTCCTCCAATATATAAGAATGCTCAAGGCTAATTATTCTTAAGATGATAAAGAGACAAGATGCTGTCTCAAAACACTCTTTAATAATCAAGCAATGTCTTATGGGTAAAGTGTGTTTAAATAGTATACCTGAGGGGAGGAGAACTTGTCTTAAAGGCACAGTGAAATGGTTAGTGCTGACAGTTTCACAGTCAAAAAATATTTTTTTTTAAATATTTACACTACTGTTACAAATAATATGAGTGGTGCCCCTAACTTGGCAAATGGGCCTGGCACACACGCTGGCAGGCAGGCAACTTAAATTAGATTACACTAGCAGACTGATGTTTCACAGTCAAAAAAGTTTTTTTTTAAATATTTACACTACTGTTACAACAAATATGAGTGGTGGCACTAACTTGGCAAGTGGGCCTGGCACACACACTGGCAGGCAGGCAACTGCAATTAGATTACACTAGCAGACTGATGTTTCACAGTCAAAAAAGTTTTTTTTTTAAATATTTACACTACTGTTATAACAAATATGATTGGTGGCACTAGTTGGCAATTGGGCCTGGCACACACGCTGGCAGGCAGGCAACTGCAATTAGATTACACTAGCTGACTGATGTTTCACAGTCAAAAAAAAAATTTTAAAAATATTTACACTACTGTTACAACAAATATGAGTGGTGGCACTAACTTGGCAAGTGGGCCTGGCACACACGCTGGCAGGCAAGCAACTTCAATTAGATTACACTAGCAGACTGATGTTTCACAGTCAAATAAGTTTTTTTAAAAATATTTACACTACTGTTACAACAAATATGAGTGGTGGCACTAACTTGGCAAGTGGGCCTGGCACACACGCTGGCAGGCAAGCAACTTCAATTAGATTACACTAGCAGACTGATGTTTCACAGTCAAAAAAGTTTTTTTTTAAATATTTACACTACTGTTACAACAGATATGAGTGGTGGCACTAGTTGGCAAGTGGGCCTGGCACACACGCTGGCAGGCAGGCAACTGCAATTAGATTACACTAGCAGACTGATGTTTCACAGTCAAAAAAGTTTTTTTTAAAATATTTACACTACTGTTATAACAAATATGATTGGTGGCACTAGTTGGCAAGTGGGCCTGGCACACACGCTGGCAGGCAGGCAACTGCAATTAGATTACACTAGCTGACTGATGTTTCAGTCAAAAAAGTATTTTTTTTAATATTTACACTACTGTTACAACAAATATGAGTAGTGCCACTAACTTGGCAAGTGGGCCTGGCACACACGCTGCCAGGCAAGCAACTGCAATAAGATTACACTAGCAGACTGATGTTTCACAGTCAAAAAAGATTTTTTTTTAAATATTTACACTACTGTTACAACAAATATGAGTGGTGCCACTAACTTGGCAAGTAGGCCTGGCACACACGCTGGCAGGCAGGCAACTGCAATTAGATTACACTAGCTGACTGATGTTTCACAGTCAAAAAAGTTTTTTTTTAAAAATATTTACACTACTGTTACAACAGATATGAGTGGTGGCACTAGTTGGCAAGTGGGCCTGGCACACACGCTGGCAGGCAGGCAACTTCAATTAGATTACACTAGCAGACTGATGTTTCACAGTCAAATAAGTTTTTTTTTTAAATATTTACACTACTGTTACAACAAATATGAGTCATGGCACTAACTTGGCAAGTGGGCCTGGCACACACGCTGGCAGGCAGGCAACTTCAATTAGATTACACTAGCAGACTGATGTTTCACAGTCAAAAAAGTTTTTTTTTTAAATATTTACACTACTGTTACAACAGATATGAGTGGTGGCACTAGTTGGCAAGTGGGCCTGGCACACACGCTGGCAGGCAGGCAACTGCAATTAGATTACACTAGCAGACTGATGTTTCACAGTCAAAAAAGTTTTTTTTTCAAATATTTACACTACTGTTATAACAAATATGATTGGTGGGCCTGGCACACACGCTGGCAGACAGGCAACTGCAATTAGATTACACTAGCTGACTGATGTTTCACAGTCAAAAAAGTTTTTTTTTAATATTTACACTACTGTTACAACAAATATGAGTGGTGCCACTAACTTGGCAAGTGGGCCTAGCACACACGCTGGCAGGCAGGCAACTGCAATTAGATTACACTAGCTGACTAATGTTACAACAGATATGAGTGGTGGCAATGAGGATGGAAGTAGGCACAGTATATGCTGTAAGCCTGACACACAGGCTGGCACTAGTGGCAGGCTGGCCTGGCAACTAAAATTAAATAACACTAGCAGACTGATGTAAAAGTTTTTTAAAAAAAATTACACTAATGTTACAACAGATATGAGTGATGGCACTGAGGATGGAAGTAGGCACAGTATATGCTGTGAGTCTGACACACAGGCTGGCACTAGTGGCAGGCTGGCCTGGCAACTAAAATTAAATAACACTAGCAGACTGATGTAAAAAAATTTTTTAAAAAAAATTACACTAATGTTACAACAGATATGAGTGGTGGCACTGAGGATGGAAGTAGGCACAGTATATGCTGTGAGCCTGACACACAGGCTGGCACTAGTGGCAGGCTGGCATGGCAACTAAAATTAAATAACACTAGCAGACTGATGTAAAAAAAAAAAAAATTTTTTAAATTTACACTAATGTTACACCAGATATGAGTGGTGGCACTGAGGCTGGCAGTGGCAGGCTGGCCTGGCAACTGAAATTAGATTACACTAGCAGACTGATGTAAAAGTTTTTAAAAAAAAATTTACACTAATGTTACACCAGATATGAGTGGTGGCACAGAGCAATTAGGCACAGCATATGCTGTGAGCCTGATACACAGGCCTGCAGGCAACTGCAATTAGATTACACTAGCAGACAGATGTTTCACAGTCAAAAAAGTTTTTTTTTAAAATATTTACACTACTGTTATAACAAATATGATTGGTGGCACTAGTTGGCAAGTGGGCCTGGCACACACGCTGGCAGGCAGGCAACTTCAATTAGATTACACTAGCAGACTGATGTTTCACAGTCAAATAAGTTTTTTTTTAAATATTTACACTACTGTTACAACAAATATGAGTCGTGGCACTAACTTGGCAAGTGGGCCTGGCACACACGCTGGCAGGCAGGCAACTTCAATTAGATTACACTAGCAGACTGATGTTTCACAGTCAAAAAAGTTTTTTTTTTAAAATATTTACACTACTGTTACAACAGATATGAGTGGTGGCACTAGTTGGCAAGTGGGCCTGGCACACACGCTGGCAGGCAGGCAACTGAAATTAGATTACACTAGCAGACTGATGTTTCACAGTCAAAAAAGTTTTTTTTTAAAATATTTACACTACTGTTATAACAAATATGATTGGTGGGCCTGGCACACACGCTGGCAGGCAGGCAACTGCAATTAGATTACACTAGCTGACTGATGTTTCACAGTCAAAAAAGTTTTTTTTTAATATTTACACTACTGTTACAACAAATATGAGTGGTGCCACTAACTTGGCAAGTGGGCCTAGCACACACGCTGGCAGGCAGGCAACTGCAATTAGATTACACTAGCTGACTAATGTTACAACAGATATGAGTGGTGGCAATGAGGATGGAAGTAGGCACAGTATATGCTGTAAGCCTGACACACAGGCTGGCACTAGTGGCAGGCTGGCCTGGCAACTAAAATTAAATAACACTAGCAGACTGATGTAAAAGTTTTTTTAAAAAAATTTACACTAATGTTACAACAGATATGAGTGATGGCACTGAGGATGGAAGTAGGCACAGTATATGCTGTGAGTCTGACACACAGGCTGGCACTAGTGGCAGGCTGGCATGGCAACTAAAATTAAATAACACTAGCAGACTGATGTAAAAGTTTTTTTTAAAAAAAATTACACTAATGTTACAACAGATATGAGTGGTGGCACTGAGGATGGAAGTAGGCACAGTATATGCTGTGAGCCTGACACACAGGCTGGCACTAGTGGCAGGCTGGCATGGCAACTAAAATTAAATAACACTAGCAGACTGATGTAAAAAAAAAAAAAAAAAAATTAAATTTACACTAATGTTACACCAGATATGAGTGGTGGCACTGAGGCTGGCAGTGGCAGGCTGGCCTGGCAACTGAAATTAGATTACACTAGCAGACTGATGTAAAAGTTTTTTAAAAAAAAATTACACTAATGTTACACCAGATATGAGTGGTGGCCCAGAGCAATTAGGCACAGCATATGCTGTGAGCCTGATACACAGGCCTGCTGGCAACTGAAATTAGATTACACTAGCAAACTGATGTAAAAGTTTTTTTTTTTTTAAATTTACACTAATGTTACACCAGATATGAGTGGTGGCAGTGAGCAAGTAGGCACAGTATATGCTGTGAGCCTCACACACAGGCTGAGAGGCAGGCAAATGCAATTAGATTACAAAAAAAACCCCACTGAAGTTCTAGCCCTAAAAAGGGCTTTTTGGGGTGCTGTCCTTACAGCAGAGATCAGATGAGTCCTTCAGGACTGTAGTGGACACTGAATACACTAGCCTAGCTATCAATTTCCCTATAAAATCAGCAGCAGCTACACTATCCCTCCTCTCACTAAGAATGCAGGATCAGAATGAATCTAAAATGGCTGCTGCCCAGGAGCTGGGAGGGTCTGGGAGGGAGTGTCTGCTGCTGATTGGCTGAAATGTGTCTGCAGACTGTGAGATACAGGGTCAAAGTTTACTCAATGATGACGAATAGGGGGCGGATCGAACATCGCATATGTTCGCCTGCCGCGGCGAACGCGAACAAGCGAAGATCGCCAGGAACTGTTCTCCGGCGAACTGTTCGCGACATCACTATATATAATACAACGTGATTCTAATCAGACACAAGCTGGTTCCACCCGCAGTGCAGATACTAGACACCTCTTACAGTATTTCTAACAAGAGTGGGAGGCAGCAAATTAAACACACATATCTGTACTTATTTATATCTACAAACCTCATATATCATCATTTTCAAGATGCTTTCCAAGTGTTTATAATCAATCGTGTTCAGTGTGGATCCACATTTTTATTAAATTGTATTATTTATATATGTAATAAATATTGTTTTAATCAAATTTATTAATCTTACTGATATAACCAAGGGTCATTTAGCCACATAATTAGTGACCAACACATCAACACCTCGCCCACTTGAGGCACTCTGTACACACCACATACAAGTTTACTGATTCACAGGCTAGCTGGGTAGCCTTTGTTCAGAGCTATAGATAACAGGGTCTGAGGCGCTATATCTACATCCCAAGATACTTAGCAGTTTAGCTTTGGTGCTCTTTGCCTTCTCCTGCTGGCCAGGAGTGATATTCCCAACAGTAATTACTCCAGCCGTGGACTCACCATATCTTAGAAAAGAAAATCATCTGGTCCTTAACAGGTCTTAAAATTAGGTAAAAACAACCTCAGATGAACAACACATGACATATTTCACTGTGTCATAATTATTTAACAAAAATAAAGCCAACATGGAGAAGTCAAGTGTGGAAAACTAAGTACACCTCATGATTCAATAGCTTTTAGAACCCCCTTTAGAAGCAAAGACTTAAAGTAATGATTTTCTGTATTATCAGTCTCTCACATTTTTGTGAAGGAATTTTGGACCACTCTTCTTTATAACGTTGCTTCAGTTTATTGAGGAGTGCGGGCATTCGTTTCTGCACAGCTCTCTTAAAGTCCCACCACAGCATTTCAATTGGGTTAAGGTCTGGACTTTGACTGCGCCATTGCAACACCTTGATTCTTTTCTTTTTCAGCCATTCTGTTGTAGATTTGCTGGTGTGCTTGGGATCATTGTCCTGTTGCATGACGCAATTTCAGGTAAGCTTTAGCTGTAAGACATCACATTTGACTACTTTGGTATACAGAGGAGTTCATGGTGGACTCGATGAATGCAAGGTGCCCAGGTCCTGTGGCTGCAAAACAAGCACAAATCATTAACCCCCCACCACAGTGCTTGACAGTTGGTATACAGTGTTTGTGCTGATATGCTGTTTTTGGTTTTCGCTAAACATGGAGCTGTACATTATGGCCAAACATCTCCACATTAGTATTGTCTGTTCAAAGGACATTGTTCAAGAAATATTGTGATTTGTTCAGATGCAAGTTTGCAAACCTAAGCTGTGCTGCCATGTTCTTTTTAGAGTGAAGAGGCTTTCTCCTGGCAATCTCCATTGAAGTCTATGGGGGAATACGTTAATGTGGTCACGATATTTTAAGTTTGGCTTTTGCGCATATCAGGTTAGCGCGCAGCAAATTTTTTTTTACTTTCAACTTGAAATCCGCACACAACCAGAAGCGTGCAAAAAGCCAACGTCTAGCGGGGTAAACGTGCGAGTGAAAACTACCACTCCACTTGTAATCAAGCTCTATGTGAGCTAAACTGAAGTGAAAGGTACAGCTGTCAAAAAGCAGATATGTGATAGTGCACTGCTTCTGTCACAGGATGAAGCAATAGAAGAGCTACAAGATGGTGGTACCCACTATAAAATGCAGAGCTTTATTAACTGGATTCTGTAATGAGCTAAAATAAGAAAACAGCTTTAAAAAGAGCTGCAGGTACAGGAGAAAAGAAAAGCATGGTGAGTAGTAACCCTGCTTCTGTAGTTGTACCCAGCAGTTTAATGTCCCTTTAACTTCTTTTCATGAGAGCACATATCTTAAGAACTAAATAGCAACACTATTTGCAACAATGTTCGCAAAACATCCTTGCTTCTAAGCCTTCCAAGGTATGCTGTTGTGGAAAAGAACTATTTCAACAAGGGATACCAAGAAAACAAAGTACATTTTTTAAAAATGTCATGCCTTGGTGCCGATTTATCAATGTCTGGCGGACATACGATGTCGGCATTTAACATTGCACAAGCAGTTCATCCGAATGCCGCCCTCTGCAGATTCGCTAGCAGGGGTGTCAATCAACCCAATCGTAAACGATCGGGCGGATTGATGTCCGCAGCCTCAGAGGCAGCGGATGAGTTAAGGAGCAGTGATCTTAAATGGACACAAAACCCACATTTTTTCTTTCATGATTTAGAAAGAGCATTCAATTTTAAACAACTTTCTAATTTACTTCTATTATCCCATTTGTTTTATTCTCTTGATATTCTTTGCTGAAAAGCATATCTAGATAGGCTAAGTAGCTGCTGATTGGTTGCTGCACTTAGAAGCCTCGTGTGATTGGCTCACCCATGTGCATTGCTTTTTTTTCAACTAAGGATATCTAAAAAATGAAGCAAAATAAATAA
Source organism: Bombina bombina (assembly GCF_027579735.1). NCBI lineage: Eukaryota > Metazoa > Chordata > Amphibia > Anura > Bombinatoridae > Bombina > Bombina bombina. The sequence continues at coordinate 255,232,173 of NC_069503.1, forward strand.
TAGAAGTAAATTGTAATGTTGTTTACATTTGTATTCTCTATCTGAATAATGAAAGAACATTTTTGGGTTTAGTGTCCCTTTAAGACCGCTGCTTCTTAACTCCTCTTTCCGGCGAGCCTGAAACAGGCGTATTTGGCCCAATAAAAAAAAAACATGGATCTAAAATCATTCTATATAGAATGTCATAAAATGTCTTCTATTTTTTAACCCAATTTTCCCATCTAGGGCTAGATTACGAGTGGAGCACTACTTATTAGCACTCCTGCTCGAGCGTAAACCATGCAGGATGGAGGCTTTTTGCGCATGCCAAGTTGCGCTCTTATTACAAGTTGAAAGTAAAAAGTTTGCTCACAAGCACTTACCCAATGTGCAAAAAGTGGAACTTAGAATATTTTGCGAACGTGTTAACATATTACAGCTTAGACTACAATGGAGCACGAAAACCCATACTCGCATGCTAACCCAATCAACTTTTATTGAGATTGAGGCAAATCCTGAAACTTTGCAGTTTGACAATGAACAGGTGTGATCTGTTTTAATCCAACTATGATAGCTTGAGGAAGTTGCAGCCAATTTCTTCTGCAAGATATTAATTTCTCTGCACTGTTAATAGTAGACTCAAATCTTGCAAAAAGGAAAACTACTTTCTAAGCAAAAAATAAAAGAACAAAAAGCATTTTTACAGCATTATCAATAAAAATAAGACATCTAACACACATGCCCACTTTTAAACACAAGTGGTAATATTGCACAGGGTGGATAAAATTTGTTTTAAATAAAATGCATGTTGAGGAAAAAACAATCACCAAGATTATAAGTTGTGGGCTAAACCCGGTGCGTAAATAACGCAAAAAAAATAGTGGTATCGCACTCTCCATAGATCTGCCATTACAAGTTACTGAAAAACCTTCTTTTGTTGTGCGATATGGTGCGATAAGCTCCATACCGCACAAAAGCCAAGGTCTGACTTGACGTGCTTGTGCACATTTTCCCCCATAGACATCAATGGAGAGAAAGTATTCCAAAAAAGCATCTACGATCGTGCAATGGTGATCACTGTAACACAATCCCCATTGATGTCTATGGGGAAAATAAAGTTATATATAAATCTAACACCCTAACATAAACCCCTAGTCTAAATAACCCTAATCCGCCACCCCCGACATCGCCGACACTTAACCCCTAAACCGCCAACCTCTGACATAGCTGACACTAAATAAACATATTAACCCCTAAACTGCCAACCCCCCACATCGCTACTAATAAAATAAAGTTATTAACCCCTAAACCGCTGACCCCCCCACATCGCCAACACTTAATTAAACCTATTAACCCTTAAACCGCCTGCCACCCACATCACAAAACACTACATTAAACTATTAACACCTAAACCTAACAACCCCTAACTTTAAATTAAACTTACAATATAACTATCTTAAAATAAATAAAAACTTACCTGTGAAAAAAACTAAGATTAAACTATAAATTAACCTAAACATTACTATTTTAAAAAAATCTGATTGAAAAAAAAGGTAAATAAGAACCTGAGTGGGGGTTTTAAATTAGCACACCTATTGAGTGAGTAATAAAAAATAAATAAATATAAAATCGGTGACCTCTTATATAAATGTCTAATACCTCAACCATTAAAGTTAACTATTTCTCGTCATCCCCCTGTTTCCTGGCCGATAACAGCATACCTCGGTTTCAGGTGACAGAGATGACTAACAACATAAGTTAAACTGAAAAATAGTGCACACAAAAATACACTATTCAACACAAACGCGTTTTGGATGTTATATCAGCCTTTTTCAATGTGTAGTGACAAGTTAAGGCCTGGGTGCTGCCTCTTAAAATCAAATTGGTTAAGGGGCCATATATGTTATTAATATCATTTATATGTCTGCAATATTTAGTTGGTAATCGACATAAGTTCCTCCCCCATGTTATGAGGACCAAATGTATTGAAATATATACTGTTTTGTTTGCAACCTTTTGGGTCTAACCATATGGATGCCTTCAATAGAATGTGTGACAGCTAGTCTTTATTTTTCTCATGTGGCCGTTAGTCTATGTGCACAATAATGCTCAACCCCTATATTTACATCTTTAGATTGACGCCGTCATGGCATCTGTTTGGGATGTATGGATGTAATGAATCTTACTTAGTAGAGCGCATTGAACAACTACTGACTTTATAGGTGACAATTGGGAGACCAACACACTAACTTGTTCCCACACATATACCTCTGGTTTATGACCTCCCGGGTCTGACAATATAGATACCTTTGTTAGCATATATAGGTTTGGCTTTACTTTTTTAAGCAGTCATTAATCTTTATACACAATACTGCTCAACACCCATATTTACATCCTGTAATAGATGCCTTAACGGCATCAGTATTTAGATATAGATATCATTAACGTAGTATGATACTAACCAAACGTATTGCAATATATACTGCTCTTGTTTGTAACCTTCCAGGTTTCACAATGTGGATACCTTCGCTAGAATGTATGATAGCTTGTCTCTACTTTTTATATGTGGTCGTTAATTTATGTGCATGATAATGCTCAACACCTATATTTGCATGCTTTGATTGGTGCCATAATAGCATCTGTTTAGGATGCATGGATGTGTTGCATGTTACTTAGTAGAGTGCACTGAACAACCATTGGCTATATGAGTGGCAATTAGTAGATAAACTCTTTGACTCGTTCCCACACATTTACCTATGTAGTATGACTTGGTTAGCATAACTTCACCAATACTTTGATCTACACGATAGGCATGGAGAAGGTTCACCCTGTACTGCATCCTACAGTTTGGTCTCATATGGGCTTCCAATCTATATCACAACCATGGTATCTTTTATTAACAGGTATTACTAGTAATCAACATGGTTGGTATAAATAAGCCAGTATAGAATACGTACTAAGACGTCTTTTACATTCTCTTAAAAGGGTAATAATTTCAATATACCCAGATATAAAGTTATAATATGCAGTACAAATTCAATAGAACAAATGATTACACTTAGTATGGGTTGTATATGGGCAGCACTAGATAGTGGTAAAATAATCCACAGTGCATTAACCTAAATAATAGCCTCATTATTACTTGCAAATCAAGTTGTTATAGCTCTATTTCGTTAGGATATCTGTCATTTTTCAAAATGAATAATACTAGTCAACATAATAGGGTGGCGTTCGAGTATTACCGTTAAACACCCACCCCATATGAACTAAGTATCACTTAACCAGATACCTGATCACTGGCAGATATTACAACTATCCAAGATACATTTGTTCCTCTCTATAATATATCTTAAACCTAGTCTAAAAATTGGTACAGAGCTAGGTTATAGTTATGATAGAAACACCCAATAATTGTTAGCTTCGTTCATCCCGTTTGGCATAACTGTGTTCAATTTGAAAATCCAGCCAGTCTCTGTCTGTAAAAGGATTTTCTCACAGTTTCCACCTCTAATGCCAGGTCTGATCTGTTCCAGACCCCAGCATTTAAAGGATGTCGTTTTACCGGAGTGGTATTGGAGAAAATGTTTGGCCACACTGGTTATTTGTTTACCTTTATTCAAATCCTTTTGAGCATTGCGTATATTGCTTAAATGTTCAGTTATTCTGATACTCAGAGTGCGTGTAGTCATACCTGTATAAAGAATGTCACATGAACATGACAAGTAATATATAACATTATTGCTTTGGCAGTTGATATGGGTTTTAATTTTCCAGATTTTTGCATATCTATCAGTGATGGTCTCTTTTTTAATCATGAACTGGCATGTTTTACAGTGTCCACACGGAAGTGGAGCCTTGGCTTTTTCTTTCTATTTCTGTCAAAATTACTTGTGGTCAGATTATCCATTAAATTATTGGCTTGTCTGAAAGTGAATGAAGGTCTATCAGGTAGAAGTGTCTTCAATTTTTCTTCACTTTTCAGAATATGCCAATGTTTATTGACAATAGTGGTCACTTTGTCACTTTGACAGTTATATGTAGATGACATTGATTGATTCTTTGGTTTGAGAAGTTCTGACCTATCTTTTGCTAGTGCTTGCTGGTAAGCTCTAGCCAAACGTTTTTTAGTATAGCCACGTTTGAGCAATCTTTCTCTCAATTCAAGGGCAGATTTTTTAAAAGAATTTAAGTCAGTGCAATTCCTCCTTATTCTTAGATATTCTCCATATGGTAAGACTTTTACAGTGGACGGATGGTGATTAATACTCACATGTAGTATATTATTTATCGCTGTAGGTTTTCTGTAGGCCTATTTGATTAATTGTTCACCTTGTTTATACAGGGAGTGCAGAATTATTAGGCAAATGAGTATTTTGACCACATCATCCTCTTTATGCATGTTGTCTTACTCCAGGCTGTATAGGCTCGAAAGCCTACTACCAATTAAGCATATTAGGTGATGTGCATCTCTGTAATGAGTAGGGGTGTGGTCTAATGACATCAACACCCTATATCAGGTGTGCATAATTATTAGGCAACTTCCTTTCCTTTGGCAAAATGGGTCAAAAGAAGGACTTGACAGGCTCAGAAAAGTCAAAAATAGCGAGATATCTTGCAGAGGGATGCAGCACTCTTAAAATTGCAAAGCTTCTGAAGCGTGATCATCGAACAATCAAGCGTTTCATTCAAAATAGTCAACAGGGTCGCAAGAAGCGTGTGGAAAAACCAAGGCGCAAAATAACTGCCTGTGATAAGTGTACTAACACACCAATCCTTATGTTTAAGGAAAGTCCCCTTATATAGAATGGATTTGTATGCGTGGCAACATTACCTAACAAATATGAATAAATGATAGGTACCTCTGTTGCTAGCAAGGTGTTAGGTGTTTTAACCAGATATCTGCACAATATTAACGAGTAGTTAAATTGAGCATTAACTTAACTGAATACACAGCTTAGAAACAGACCGGAAAGTTAGCAGTGTTAGATACATCAATAAAGTTCATCTTTAGCTGTAGATACAATTGATGCGGTCAAATACTGTTATAGAAATACTTGCGATTGTCTTTAGTATGATTAGTTCCTCAGTCAGAGTTTGTTACAGCTGCAGCTCTTAGACGGACTGAATCTGCAGAGCCTGTCAGCGTGAAATGACTACACCCAGCAGCTTTACTTGCAGCGTTGTGGCTCTGAGAATCAAACAGGCAATCCAGACTTAGATTTTCTCAAAGTAAAGTGCTGTTAGGTTTGCGGCAAAATATCAAAGGTTTGATGCTATGACTTTTGTAATCAGAGACATTTCATAGGTTTTGAGCTTTAGAATTTCTACAAAGGCTTAATATAAAGTTTTAGGAACAAATGATCAAGGGATTCCCTAACACTTCTGAAATAATCAAGCACTGAAGCTTGTGAAAGGGAGTTCCTTTATAGAGAGCTAACAGGGTGGAGTTTCTGAATTAAAGGGACATGCTACTGACAGGATATGACAGATCCCCCCCTTCAGGAGCGTCTCCCCAAAAGCAAAGGTCCCGGCTTCGAGGGGAAAGCGGAATGAAAAGACTGCAACAATAGAGGGGCGTTCAAGTCCCGAATAGGTACCCAAGAATCCTCCTCAGGAGAGTACCCCCTCCAATGTACCAAATACTCAATAGTATTCCGGCGCTTTCTGGAATCCAAAATGCGTTCCACCTCATAATCCATTTTGTCATCAAAAGGAACTGTGGAATGATGAGAACGAGTATCGGTGTGCTCATGATGACCCAAGTACGGCTTTAATAGAGAGACATGGAAGGTCGGATGAACGTGAAAATTACTGGGCAATTGTGGGGGCGGGGCCAGCTACCAAGCTGACTGGTCGCATACAGCAAGAGCTCCAGCTTTTAATGCTATTATAGGGAGACTTTTAGCAACTTTCAGACAAACCAAAATGCCTAACAAGGTCTTCAACAAACCCACTTTAGACACTGAGTAAAGATTTGGGCTAAGCAGTAGGAGTGGAACTTTACTTTGAACTTTATCTCTCAAACCCGCCACGAGGTTACAGAGCCCTGAGGCAACTATTAAAAGCTTGGTAATAGTTCAATGTCTGGGCTAGTTCTATTCCAATTTTTCCTATAAAACTGAAAGCATCTACAAAAAGAAAACGAAAAAATGACACTCATGACCAATGAAGAAAACTTCTACACTACGGTGCAGACCCTGCTAGTAAATCTAATATGGCGGATGGAGGAGAACTTTACAGAACTCTCAGAGCTCTTGCAGCCAACTACGCACGATCTGGCTGTACAACCTACACCATCGGCTGTAAAGTTGCTCGTAACTGAGCGGACCTCCAAGTCGGCACTCACTCTGTCTGATATAGAAGCAAATCACAGGGCTCACAGTCCGCACGGGTCCCGACAACACGGGGCCGACTGCCCAGAATCTACAGGTCTCCTAGACCCGAGGGACTACTCTAACCACCATGTGATTATTTTACCTGACAGCGTCAACCCCTTGATACCAGCCAGGAATCTGGATGCTCTTCCATTGCTAGATCTCACGGAGACCGATCATCCTGCTGACCAGAGATTTCCACTAGGACTCAGCGCATCCCCGGATAAACTTGCCACCACCGCTCTCACAAAGTCCCACAGGGCTGAGTTATCAATTGTAGACCGCAGAAGAAGACACCCTAACAAGATGTGGCGGAATCTTATGGTCCAAGTTATCCGTTATTTCAAAAGAGGTATTGGCTAAACCTGTTCCCCAGGCCCATTAGAAAAGTCCCTGCTCTGCCCTCTGGAACCTTCCCACACTCAGCTTAAATGTAGTACACCGTTACTTACTTTCATGTACAGAACATGCGATACCCTTAATGTCCCTCATCTGCTAAGTGAGTTTGCAGCTTTATTGTTTCCTGCATACGTTGGTGATCGCTTCATGTTCATGAACACATTGCGCATACCGCTCCACATTATCCGGTTCACTATCACACCCCCATATACATCAGATATGGGTTACTTAATTTATTTCAATATATAATTTCCCACGCTCTCTTTTTGAGATAAGTCACAAGCCTGAACTATTCTGAATGCACATTCAAGATATAGTTACTGCAACCTCTATTTTTGCTGATATAGGCTGCAAATATGTGTTCTATAAAGTCGGCTGAGAAACTCCAGAGCCCGCAAATGTAAGTACAGCTTGGGACTTAGATAGAGAGCACCGCTCTGACAGATTCCCAGGCATGCAAAAATCCTCTTCTGAGTTAACTGCCAGCGTCACAGTAAAAGTGCTTCAAGACCGGGTACCGGCAATCGATCCCAAGAGCTGCAAGCTCCTATATGCAACGGAGATGTTGCTTCTAAGAATGGATGACATACTGTGCCCTGTTGACCCTCAGTTTCCTGAGTCGGAAGGACTACCACTAGATTATATACAGAGTCAGAACCGCATCGGAGTGGGAGAATCATTTGAGACATTTTTTTATTATATAGGTTCAGATGCATAGCAGTTATAAACATTTTGATACATTGCACTTCATCCTAACAATGTAATGTATGAAGGCCACCATCTGGTTTCATAAGTTGACTCTATAAGTTTAGTGACAGTTCTTAAGCATGTTTGTTTATTTAGTAGTTTCTATTTTGCCTGCTAGCTGGGATTTATATATATAGATGCCCCATATTAATTACAACTTGAAGCGACCCTCTTGTGACTAATATACTCCTTGGTCTATATGTAGCTCCAGTGCATTCTATTAATGTTTTTACTGGGTTCCACATATGCTGAATATTAGAAATACTAAAAGTGATGCCCATATAGTCTGTAATGAAAAAGGTAATGTCTATTATAACTTGAAATATCTGTGTTCCCCTTTACTTATGGATTCTTATACCATGAGATGTTTGTGTTTGACCTATTATATTGGGACATATTAGATATATGGGATAAGCAGAAAGTATCACTCCAGGGTTGCTTTAATTTTGAAACCTCTTTTATATGCTACTATACACTAAAAAACGTTTCGTTAAATATAAAACTTGTATTATATTTCAAACATTGTTATGCTATGTCTAGTATTGCGTTATCACGCCTGATATATATATGGTGAATCTTTTTTTTTTTTATAGATATTATTTGTGTATTAGGATTCCATGGGTAGTATTATGGAAATATTAGGTTGTAGCAATCCAGATTCAGACAACCACCCTATCTTGCTGCTTACCCTGGGCAAGCTTGCTTACTGTTGCTGTTTATAGATTATTTAAGTTGCCTTCAATTTTAAATTTTACTTGACTATACTGGACCTAAAGCTGTATAATGGGAACTTCCCCCATAGTGTTACTATAATATATTTAAGCCTACCAGACCTGATCTTACCCAGAGAGTTCATGACAAGCTCCAAGCTTCCTAGCATTATGTAGACTAGGCCTCCTAATATGCTTTACTATATGGTATAGTAGTTATGTATTGACACCTCCCACCTGCTATGACGAATCACCTAAATCTCATTCAAGCCTTTTATCACATTACAACTTACTTTGTTTGAGGGTAGATTAGGAAGCCTGCAACAAGTTAATAAACTGAGTATAGATTTTTCGGTCTTGTTAAACTGTACTAATGCCTAATAATGATATTCATCTTAAGGTCTAATTTAAGATAACCTTTGCAAACTTTTTTTTTATATACCAGCTTAGGTTATTATATACTATAGTAAGAGTTGTCTTATAAGCTACTAGGTCCCTAAATGACTATGATATTTATTACTTGTATGCTGTTTATGTACATGTCTTATTGCATGATAGTACGCCTCTCCCCTATCCTATACTATAATAGACATGCCTTTCAGCAGAGATTTTTGTCAATCACTATGATGACCCAATTACGTCACATACCATCTATTCACCCCCTAGCTAGTACTGATAAATATAATGGAAGTTCCTCTTCCCTCGCTAGATCAGAAGTCAAAGTAGGATATGTTTATCTCTACCCAATGTAATCCATATGGTGAGCCAAGGTATTACCATAATTTGGTTCCCACCCATCCATGCTGTGCCCACATTCTTTGCGATGTTAGGGTTATAGGTAGTGTATATTACATGGGTTAATGAACATCATCTTCTACATGGTCGTATAGAGACAGTCCGTATTACCCCTTGATAGCCATGTTATAGTCATCCATCATCCCCATTGGACCCCTCTCCTCCCTTTCCCGCCGGCATTTATTACCGGCGGGTCATACCCCTACTCCTTTTACCCACATCGCCTATAGCTGGCATCTCCCCAGGAGAGGGGCTCATGTATCAGACCTCTACTTTCCATATATACAAATTTCTTCCCCTATTCGTATCCGTTATAGGAAACTACCCGTACTTTTATATACCCTACCTTAAGGTTACTCATAGGGTACATAGTGGATATCTCCACTTAAGTGTACTTGAAAACCCTGAGATTCCACGGCATTTACAAACTCGGCTTGCCGGCTGGCTCCGCCCTCCACTCCCCCCCTACTCTAATTCGAGCGGCTCTCGCCCGCTGCATCCCCCCTCCCCATAAAACCATAGAACTTACTCCTCCCTGGCCCTAATCTTATTAGACTGGATATCCTATTTTATTTATAAGGCACTGAGAGGACCATTTTTGTTTACACTACATATATGTTATTCTATTATAAAACTGAAGTCTCTATATAGATAGCCCAAATTTTGTAATGACACTTGAGATATACAGATATATAATGTTTTCTCTTCATGGTTTTATCTGCCATACTCTGCTAATCATACTATGTATACACTTATCTGCAAATGTTTTGGGGCATATTCTATATGTTGTAATTGTTTATGACTTCAATAAAAATCGTTATTAAAAAAAAAAAAAAAAAAAATTACTGGGCAATTGCAACTTCACTGCGTTTTCATTGATAATCTTTAGTATTGGGTACGGACCGATATACTGGTCAGCTAGCTTTTTACAGGGTACTTTGAGGTTGATATTCTTGGTAGACAACCAGACCAAGTCCTTGACTTTATAATTCGGAGGAGGTGAACGTTTTCTATCAAAATACAACTTTTGGGTTGCTTTAGCATTTTTGAGATGAGTTTGTAGGGTTTCCAAGGTTTCCTTGATTTGAGTGAAATAATCCGAGACAGCGGGGGAATTTGATGAGGAAGTTGTGTTTGGAAATGATCTTGGATGGTAACCGTATGTGGCATAGAATGGTGACACTTCCGTGGAAGAACTGATGGAATTGTTGTATGAAAATTCCGCCAAAGGTAACCATTCGCTCCAATCCTCCTGCAAAGTTGAAATATAACAGCGGAGATACTGTTCCAAGGTCTGATTGAGTCTTTCTGTTAACCCATTAGATTGTGGATGAAAGGCTGTTGAGAATCTGAGAGAAATGTTCAATTTATTGCATAAATATCTCCAGAATTTTGACGTGAATTGGGATCCACGATCCGTAACTATAGATAGAGGCAATCCGTGTAACTTGACAATATGTGTCAAAAAAACCTTAGCTGTGGTGGAAGCAGTGGGTATCCGTCGTAATGGGATAAAATGAGCCAATTTAGAGAGGTGGTCAACAACTACCAAGATTGTAGTATAATTGTTAGAGATGGGTAGGTCAACGATAAAATCCATTGATAACATATCCCAGGGTCTCTCTGGAATGGGTAGAGGTTGTAATAGTCCGAATGGTTTATTATGTCCCTTTTTCTTTGTGACACAAATATGACATTTGTTAATGTATTCTTGTATGGTTTTAGTCATATTTGGCCACCAGTAATTCCTACTGATAAGTTCATTTGTCTTTTGTATTCCGAAATGTCCTGCTAGAGGTAAGTCATGGTTTTGTTGTAGGATGGTGTCTCCGAGTGACTGAGGTATATATATGAGGTTTTTATAATGATATAATCCAGTAACTGAATCATGATAACAGACTGAAGGAATTTCAGTGTCTGACTGTTGAGCTCTTAGTATATCAGCTTGGATTGTGGTTAAAGATGCTAAGAGTTTGTAAGGTGGTATTATATATGACTTCTCTTCACCTTCTGTTGGTACGTTAAATGACCTTGACAATGCATCTGCCTTAGAGTTTTTTGTTCCTGGGATGTAAGTTAGCACAAAATTGAAACGGTCCAGGAACAAAGCCCATCTTACTTGTCGTGAAGACAAGGTTTTGTTTTTCTTTAAGTATTGGAGGTTTTTATGGTCTGTAAAGACTTGAAAAGGTGTAGTTGTTCCTTCCAATAAATGTCTCCAGTGTTCCATGGCCGACTTCATTGCAAGCAATTCTTTATCTCCAACCGAATAGTTCCTCTCAGCAGGTGTTAATCTTCTGGAATAATATCCCACTGGATGGAGTAATGAAGATTCCTTATCAGGTTGGGATAAGATTGCGCCAATTCCTACGTTGGAAGCGTCAACCTCAAGAGTATATGGTAATTCCGGATCTGGAAGGTGTAAGATTGGGGCTGTTGAAAATAATTCTTTAAGGTGATGAAAAGCTTGATTTGATTCTTTATCCCATATGAATTTCTGTTTTCCTGTTAAACGAGTTAATGGTTGAACTACAGAAGAAAAGTGGTTTATAAATTTTCTATAAAAGTTGGTGAATCCCAAAAATCTTTGTAGTGATTTAATGGAAGTGGGAGTTGACCAATCACGAATTGCAGAGAGTTTTTCAGGATCCATTTGAATCCCATCAGGGGATATAATGTAGCCGAGGAATTTAATGGTAGTTTTATGGAAGTTACATTTTTCCATCTTAGCATATAACTTATGATCCCTTAAAGTGGCTAAGACCCATCTTACATGCCTGGTGTGTTCTTTTAGATTTTTTGAATATATTAGTATATCGTCTAAATATACAATTACACATACATCCATAAGTTCTTTGAAGATTTCATTAATGAAATATTGAAATGCTGCGGGAGCATTAGTCAAGCCAAATGGCATAACGTTGTATTGATATAAACCATACCGGGTTCTAAAAGCTGTCTTCCACTCATGACCAGATTTAATTCGAATTAAGTTGTAGGCCCCTTTGAGATCCAACTTGGTGTAAATAGATGCCCCATGGAGACGTTCAAGTAATTCTGGTATGAGTGGAAGGGGGTATTTATTTTTTATTGTAACAGAATTCAGAGCCCGGTAATCTATTATTGGACGGAGACTGCCATCTTTATTGGTAACAAAGAATATGGCAGAGGCTATTGGTGAGGATGAGGGGGTTATAAAACCTTTTCTGAGATTCTCGTCAAGATAATCCCTTAAATGTTTTAGTTCTTTCTGTGATAACGGAAATAATCTTCCAGAAGGAATTTCAACCCCAGGTTTTGTTTCTATGGGGCAATCAAAATGTCTATGGGGAGGTAATCACTCAGCTTCTTTTAAATTAAATACATCAGCAAAATCTCTATAGTCATCTGGTAAGTGAGGTTCAATGTGTCTAATAGAGACATATGGAAAACATGTCTCAGTACAATACTTAGAAGGGAAAGTAATTTCATTGTTTAACCAATCTATCAAAGGATTATGTTTTTTAAGCCAAGGGTATCCTAAGATTACTGGATGTAATGAACTAGAGATTATGTCATAGGAAATAAACTCTTTGTGTCCAGAGTTAGTGATAGTTAATATGGGTATGGTGTGATGCGTTATCGGCCCTTTTAAATATTGTGACCCATCAATTACACGCACATACAGAGGGGTATCTTTTAACACACTTGGAATTTTATTTTGTTTAACAATTAACTCATCAATGAATATCCCGTTGGCTCCTGAATCAAGTATGGCTTCGCTCTGGACCTGGTTGCAATCCCACTGTAAAGATAAGTTAAGTGACATGTAAGTATTAGTATTTTTTGACTGATGTTTGCAAACGTAATCTGACTTACCCTTTCTTTGACGTGTAAGTATGGGACAGTTTGCAACATCATGTTCTTTGCTGGCGCAGTACAGACACAAGTTAGCTAGGCGCCTTCTTAATTTTTCCTCTTGACTCAAGGGTCCTCGTATTGCACCAATTTCCATGGGGACTGGTTGAGACGATGCTTTGTCCAGGGATGTATGGTATTGTTTTTTAATTGGGAATTCATATAATTGTCTTTCGGACTTTCTCTCTCTATGTCTTCTGTCCATGGAAATGCATAATTTCATAAGCGCCTCCAAGGATTCTGGGTATTCAACTCGTGAGAGTTCGTCCTTTAAATATTCGGACAGTCCCAAGCGGAACTGTTTTTTTAAACTTATAGTGTTCCATTGTGAGTCAGTGGCCCAGAGCTGGAAGTCCGCAATATAGTCTTCCACTGCCCGTTTTCCCTGTTTTAGAGATCTTAATTTTTGTTCCGCAGTGTGCTGTTTATTTACATCCTCATACAGGATTGACATGGTATGGAAAAAAATTTCAATCGAATTTAAGATTGGGTCATCCAACTCAAAGAACCTGTCTGCCCATGCTCTGGGCTCCCCAGTAAGAAAAGAAATAGCAGTGCATACTTTTATTTTATCTGTACGGTATGTTTTAGGCTTTAATGAAAACATTAACATACAGGCATTTTTATATTCTCTGAACTTGGTTCGATCACCACTAAAAGGAATAGGAGGGTTAACCTGTGGTTCTGGGAACTCACTTGTCTTTTGTGCAACAAAATCATTAAGCAGTTTTTTTAACGTATTATTCTCATTAGTGAGATCTCTTAATCCTTGTGCAAGAATCTCCACCTTCTGATTTAAAGATGTTATTTGATTGGACATTTCCAGTGGGTCCATTATACCAGAGGTGTTATTTTACAGGCTTGATTATTCTGTGATAAGTGTACTAACACACCAATCCTTATGTTTAAGGAAAGTCCCCTTATATAGAATGGATTTGTATGCGTGGCAACATTACCTAACAAATATGAATAAATGATAGGTACCTCTGTTGCTAGCAAGGTGTTAGGTGCTTTAACCAGATATCTGCACAATATTAACGAGTAGTTAAATTGAGCATTAACTTAACTGAATACACAGCTTAGAAACAGACCGGAAAGTTAGCAGTGTTAGATACATCAATAAAGTTCATCTTTAGCTGTAGATACAATTGATGCGGTCAAATACTGTTATAGAAATACTTGCAATTGTCTTTAGTATGATTAGTTCCTCAGTCAGAGTTTGTTACAGCTGCAGCTCTTAGACGGACTGAATCTGCAGAGCCTGTCAGCGTGAAATGACTACACCCAGCAGCTTTACTTGCAGCGTTGTGGCTCTGAGAATCAAACAGGCAATCCAGACTTAGATTTTCTCAAAGTAAAGTGCTGTTAGGTTTGCGGCAAAATATCAAAGGTTTGATGCTATGACTTTTGTAATCAGAGAATTTCTACAAAGGCTTAATATAAAGTTTTAGGAACAAACGATCAAGGGATTCCCTAACACTTCTGAAATAATCAAGCACTGAAGCTTGTGAAAGGGAGTTCCTTTATAGAGAGCTAACAGGGTGGAGTTTCTGAATTAAAGGGACATGCTACTGACAGGATATGACACTGCCCATGAACTGAGAAAAGTCAAGCGTGCAGCTGCCAAGATGCCACTTGCCACCAGTTTGGCCATATTTCAGAGCTGCAACATCACTGGAGTGCCCAAAAGCACAAGGTGTGCAATACTCAGAGACATGGCCAAGGTAAGAAAGGCTGAAAGACGACCACCACTGAACAAGACACACAAGCTGAAACGTCAAGACTGGGCCAAGAAATATCTCAAGACTGATTTTTCTAAGGTTTTATGGACTGATGAAATGAGAGTGAGTCTTGATGGGCCAGATGGATGGGCCGTGGCTGGATTGGTAAAGGGCAGAGAGCTCCAGTCCGACTCAGACGCCAGCAAGGTGGAGGTGGAGTACTGGTTTGGGCTGGTATCATCAAAGATGAGCTTGTGGGGCCTTTTCGGGTTGAGGATGGAGTCAAGCTCAACTCCCAGTCCTACTGCCAGTTTCTGGAAGACACCTTCTTCAAGCAGTGGTACAGGAAGAAGTCTGCATCCTTCAAGAAAAACATGATTTTCATGCAGGACAATGCTCCATCACACGTGACCAAGTACTCCATAGCGTGGCTGGCAAGAAAGGGTATAAAAGAAGAAAATCTAATGACATGGCCTCCTTGTTCACCTGATCTGAACCCCGTTGAGAACCTGTGGTCCATCATCAAATGTGAGATTTACAAGGAGGGAAAACAGTACACCTCTCTGAACAGTGTCTGGGAGGCTGTGGTTGCTGCTGCACGCAATGTTGATGGTGAACAGATCAAAACACTGACAGAATCCATGGATGGCAGGCTTTTGAGTGTCCTTGCAAAGAAAGGTGGCTATATTGGTCACTGATTTGTTTTTGTTTTGTTTTTGAATGTCAGAAATGTATATTTGTGAATGTTGAGATGTTATATTGGTTTCACTGGTAAAAATAAATAATTGAAATGGGTATATATTTGTTTTTTGTTAAGTTGCCTAATAATTATGCACAGTAATAGTCACCTGCACACACAGATATCCCCCTAAAATAGCTATAGCTAAAAACAAACTAAAAACTACTTCCAAAACTATTCAGCATTGATATTAATGAGTTTTTTGGGTTCATTGAGAACATGGTTGTTGTTCAATAATAAAATTAATCCTCAAAAATACAACTTGCCTAATAATTCTGCACTCCCTGTAGATGGTTAAAGGGCCATAATACCCAAATGTTTAAACACTTGAAAGTGATGCAGCATAGCTGTAAAAAGCTGACTAGAAAATATCTCCTGAACATCTCTATGTAAAAAAGAAAGATATTTTACCTCAAAAGTTCCTCAGTAGCCACCTCCCATTGTAAAGGATTTCTAAGCAGCATTTTAGTGTGTCTGTCCTGGGACATCTGAAGGGATGAGCATCGTGCACTCTCATCTTATTTCACCAATCAGGTAAAGGAAGTTTACAATGAAATCTCATGAGAGTCAAGTCAAATCTCATGAGATCACAGTAAAAGTTCATGACCTCAGCACTGCTGATGCTGATTGGCTGCTGTTCATTTCTTCATTTTTTTTTATTTTTTTACCTGCAGCTGGGAGCAGTTGAGTATAACTTTTTACACAGAACTCACTCTGCCGAGCTCTCCCATATCAGTAGAATATCATCTATATACCTGGACCAGTGGGAGATGTATTGAGTGTAGTTATTCAAAGAGTCATTAAATACTATCATCTCTTCCCACCAGCCCAGGTATATATTTGCATAAGTCGGTGCACACAATGTGCCCATAGCAGTACCACATATTTGCAGAAAGAATTTGTCATCGAAGACAAAATAATTGTGTGTTAGAACAAACTTTAAGAGTCTAATAATGAAGTCCTTAGTTGTCAAATCTAAATCTGCCTCTTTTTTCAAATAATGGGCTACAGCTTTCATCCCCCATTTAGTTTTAATACTAGTGTATAATGACTCAACATCACAAGTTAAAAGTATTGAGTATTGTTTAACTTGAATATTTTGCATTTTATTTAAAATATACATAGTATCCCTTGTATGGGATGGGAGATTGTCCACAATATTTCTAAGTCTAGCATCCACATATTTGCTAGCTTTTTCTGTTAGAGACCCAATTCCAGAAACAATGGGTCTCCCAGGTGGACAAGAAATATTTTTGTGGATTTTTGGTAGAAGATACAATGTGGCTATTTTCGGATTGGTCACTGAAAGATATTTATGTTCTTTTAGGTCAATAACATTCTCAGAGAGAGCTGTATCTATCAGTTTGTTGTATTTTTCGAGGAAATCGTCTGTAGGATTACCCAATAATTTTTTATAAGTAATTACATTGTATAACTGTCTTGTGGCCTCTTCCACATACATAGTTGTGGGCCATACAACTATATTTCCCCCTTTGTCACTGTTTTTAATTTGAACATCAGTCCAACTAGCCATTTATTTTATAGCTTAAATTTCAAGCTTGGTCAGATTGGCTTGAGAATAATGTTTAGAATCATTGATGGTTAATATATCATTACAAACTAACGCCTAGATTTAGAGTTCTGCGTTAGCCGTCAAAAGCAGCGTTAAGGGGTCCTAACGCTGCTTTTGGCCGCCCGCAGGTATTTAGAGTCAGGTAGGTAAAGGTGTACCGCTCACTTTCAAGCCGTGACTTTTCCATACCGCAGATCCCCTTATGCCAATTGCATATCCTATCTTTTCAATGGGATCTTCCTAACACCGCTTGGCTGAAGTGAGCGTTACAACTCTACCGACAAGACTCCTACCGCCCATGGAAAGGCTGTAGTTAAGAGCTTTCTGGGCTAATGCCGTTTTATAAAGCTGTTAACTACAATGCTCTAAAGTACACTAACACCCATAAACTACCTATGTACCCCTAAACCGAGGTCCCCCCACATCGCTGCCACTATAATAAATATTTTTAGCCCCTAATCTACCGACCGCACATCGCCGCCACCTACATTATCCCTATGAACCCCTAATCTGCTGCCCCTTACATGGCCAACACCTACATAATATTTATTAACCCCTAATCTGCCCCCCCCCAACGTCGCCGCTACCTAACTACACTTATTAATCCCTAATCTGCCAACCGGACCTCGCCGCCACTATAATAAATGTATTAAACCCTAAACCGCCGCACTCCCACCTCGCAAAAACTATAATATATAGTATTAACCCCAATCTGCCCTCCCTAACATCGCCGCCACCTAACTTCAAGTATTAACCCCCAATCTGCTGACCAGACCTCGCCGCTACTCTAATAAATGTATTAACCCCTAAAGCTAAGTCTAACCCGATCAGCCAATAGAATGCGAGCTTGAATCTGATTGGCTGATTCAATCAGCCAATCAGATTTTTCCTACCTTAATTCCGATTGGCTGATAGAATCCTATCAGCCAATCGGAATTCAAGGGACGCCATCTTGGATGACGTCACTTAAAGGAACCTTCATTCGTCGGGTAGTCATCGGGGAAGAAGGATGTTCCGCGCTGGAGGTCTTGAAGATGGAGCCGCTCCTCGTCGGATGGATGAAGATAGAAGATGCCGCTTGGATGAAGATGTCTGCCGGTCCGGATGTCCTCTTCTGCCCGGATAGGATGAAGACTTCTGCCGGTCTGGATGTCCTCTTCTGCCCCATCGGATGAAGACTTCGGCCCGGCTGGGTGAAGACAACTCAAGGTAGGGAGATCTTCAGGGGTGTAGTGTCAGGTTTATTTAAGGGGGGTTTGGGTTAGAGTAGGGGTATGTGGGTGGTGGGTTTTAATGTTGGGGGGTTGTATTTTTTATTACAGGCAAAAGAGCTGATTACTTTGGGGCATGCCCCGCAAAAAGGTCTTTTAAGGGCTGGTAAAAGAGCTTGTTACTTTTTAATTTAGAATAGGGTAGGGACCTTTATTATTTTGTGGGGCTTTTTTTATTTTATTAGGGGGCTTAGAGTAGGTGTAATTAGCCTAATATTCTTGTAATCTTTTTTTATTTTTTGTAATTTAGTGTTTGTTTTTTGTAATTTAGTTTAGTTTATTTAATTGTATGTAATTGTAGGTAATTTATTTAATTAATTTATTGATAGTGTAGTGTTAGGTTTAATTGTAACTTAGGTTAGGATTTATTTTACAGATAATTTTGTAATTATTTTAACTAGGTAACTATTAAATAGTAAATAACTATTTAATAGCTATTGTACCTAGTTAAAATAAATACAAAGTTGCCTGTAAAATAAATATAAATCCTAAAATAGCTACAATATAATTATTCGTTATATTGTAGCTATATTAGGGTTTATTTTACAGGTAAGTATTTAGTTTTAAAAAGGAATACTTTAGACAATAATATTTAATTTATTTTGTTAGATTAAAATTATATTTAACTTAGGGGGGGTGTTAGGGTTAGACTTAGCTTTAGGGGTTAATACATTTATTAGAGAGCGGCGAGGTCCGGTTGGCAGATTAGATGTTAATACTTGAAGTTAGGTGGCGGTGGCATTGGGGGGGCAGATTAGGGGTTAATACTATTTATTATAGGGTTTGCGAGGCAGGAGTGCGGCGGTTTAGGGTTTAATACATTTATTATAGTGGCGGCGAGGTCCGGTCGGCAGATTAGGGGTTAATAAGTGTAGGTAGGTGGTGGCGACATTGGGGGGCAGATTAGGGGTTAATAAATATAATGTAGGTGTCGGCGATGTTGGGGGCAGCAGATTAGGGGTACATAGGTATAATGTAGGTTGCGGCGGTGTCCGGAGCGGCAGATTAGGGGTTAATAGTGTAATGCAGGTGTCAGTGATAGCGGGGGCGGCAGATTATGGGTTAATAAGTGTAAGGTTAGGGGTATTTAGACTCGGGGTTCATGTTAGGGTGTTAGGTGCAGACTTAGAAACTGTTTCCCCATAGGAAACAATGGGGCTGCGTTAGGAGCTGAACGCTGCTTTTTTGCAGGTGTTAGGTTTTTTTTCAGCCCAAACTGCCCCATTGTTTCCTATGGTGGAATCGTGCATGAGCACGATTTAGCTGCTTACTGCTACCGTAAGCAACGCTGGTATTGAGGGGTAAATTAGGCTCAACGCATCCATTTTGGAGCCTAACGCAGCCCCTCAGACAACTCTCAATACCAGCGTTGTTTGGAAGCAGCGGTAGGAAAAAAAGCTGCGTTAGCTACGCGGGTCTTTACCGACAAAACTCTAAACATAGCCGTAAGTTAGAAAATGTGACAGCTTGGGGTAATATATTACTAGGTGGAATGAATTGTGATTTCGGTTTGAATATTTTTCGCCAGTTGTTAATAGTTGATTCATTTATGGCTTCATTTGTCACATCTTCATTCTCTTCTAATAATGTTATGAGATCATTTAGTGCTGTTCTATCAGTTTGAGACAGAATATTGGGGTCCTTTGTATTTGAGAAAAATGTCCTCAATCAAATCTTTCTAACAAACAAATGTGTATCTTTTATTGCCTCGAATTTGTCTATATGGTTGGTCTGTACAAAAGACAAACCTTTTTTGAGTGCAGAGTTATGTGCTGGGGTTAAAGGTTTATCCGATAAATTAAAGGGCCATAATACCCAAATGTTTAAACACTTGAAAGTGATGCAGCATAGCTGTAAACAGCTGATTAGAAAATATCACCTGAACATCTCTATGTAAAAAAGAAAGATATTTTACCTCAAAAGTTCCTCAGTAGCCACCTCCCATTGTAAAGGATTTCTAAGCAGCATTTTACTGTGTTTGTCCTGGGACATCTGAAGGGACTAGCATTGTGCATTCTCATATTATTTCACCAATCAGGTAAAGGAAGCTTACTATGAAATCTCATGAAAGTTAAGTCAAATCTCATGAGATCACAGTAAGAGTTCATGACCTCAGCACTGCTGATGCTGATTGGCTGCTGTTCATTTCTTCATTTTTTTAAATTTGTTTACCTGCAGCTGGGAGCAGCTGAGTATAACTTTTTACACAGAACTTACTCTGCTGAGCTGAGGAAATTGTGAGGTAAAATATCTTCCTTTTTTACATAGAGAAGCTCAGGTGATATTTTCCTGTCAGCTTTTTACAGTTATACTGCATCAGTTTCAAGTGATTTAGCATATGAGTATTATGTCCCTTTAATGATATTTAGAGTCTCAATCTCATCATTATTATAGTCTATTTCTTTTTGTGGGGTTGGTTCTTGTGGGACTGTGTTTTCTGATTGAATTGTACCTGTCGTCTTGTGCGTGGTTGTATTCCCTCTTCCTCTCCTAGTCCTACGTCTAAAGGGATATTTCTTAAATTAATATGTGGTTTAGTTTTTTAGTAGTTAGTATGGACTAGGGAATCTGTTCACTCTCTGATAATTCGACATCTGTGGAATCATATTCTGTATCAGTACATTCAGAGTATATTTATTAGTACTGTTCTTCCAAGAATACACTTTTCCATGTGCGTAATCATTAAGTTCTCTTTTTTTCTTTTTTGTCTGAGACAAATTTGGCGAATCTTTCAACTTCTCTTTTGATTTTGTTATAAGATTTTTGAAAATCTTCTTTTGTTTCAAAGTGTTTCAAGTCCTCACTAATTTTATTAATTTCTTGTGTGACTTCTTTTAATCTATCTGTTTCATGTTCTACAAGATAAACTATTAATTTTAAGGAACATTCCGTCAATGCTCCTTCCCACTTAGTCATAAGTTCTGGTTTTAAATTGTAAAATGAGGGAAACATTTTAAGACGCAAAATAAACTAAAAAAAACAAACCTAAATTACAATATTAAAAAATCCTAACACTACAAAAAAATGTAAAAAACCTAACATTACTAAAACAAACACTGAAATTACAATAATTACCACACAAAAAACACTAACATTATGAAATAAAAGATTACAAAAAATAATAAACGAAATTATCCAAAATAATAAAAATTAAACATAATCTAATAGCCCTATAAAAACAAAAAAATCACCCCAAAATAAAAACATCCCTATCTATCAATAAACTACAAATAGCCCTTAAAAGGGCCTATTGTATGGTATCCAACCCATCCAACCAACCCCCCAAAAGTCTAAAAAGACCTAAGCTACCCATTGCCCCTAAAGGGGCATTTGCATGGGCAACCAGCTCTTTTGTGCCCATTAAAATAAAAAATGCCCTAATCTAAAAAAACACACCCAAAAAAACAAAACAAATCCTAACACTAACCCCAGAAGATCTACTTGCCATTCCGGAAGTCCGGAAGTCTAGGTAGAGCAAAGTCTTCATCCAGGCAGCGAAGATTTTTTTCTAGGGCAAGCACCATATTCTATCTTCTTCCCAGTGGTGTGGAGCAGTCTTCAGCAATGCGCAGATCCCGAGCACTGGTCTTCATCTGGAGTGCTGGTCCTCTTCAGCGGCAGCGGTATTCAGCGACATGGATCCTCCTCTTCATGCAATCGTCCACCGCACACTCAAGCTTCAATGTAAGGAACCCCTTTTATATTGGGGTACCGTTGCATTCCTATTGACTGTAATATTCAAATTAGCCAATAGGATGAGAGCTGCTTAAATCCTATTGGATGTTCAAATAATATTAGTGTTTTGCTTTTTTGTAATGTTAGATTATTTTTAAATTTTGTAATTTTAGTGTTTGGTTTTTTTGTAATGTAAATTTTTTCACAGGTAAGTTTTTATTTATTTTAAGATAGTTATATTGTAAGTTTAATTTAAAGTTAGGTGGTGTTAGGTTTAGGGTTTAATTGGTTTTTAATAGTAGTAGCAATGTGGGGGGCCGTGTTTTAGGGGTTAATAGGTTTATTTCGTGTTGGCGATGTGGGGGTCAGTGGCTTAGGGGTTAATATGTTTATTTAGTGTTGGCTATGTGGGTGGGTGGCGGATTAGGGGTAACAACTTTAATATAGTAATTGTGATGCGGGAGATGGCGGTTTAGGGGTTAATAGGTAGTTTATGGGTGTTAGTGTACTTTGTAACATTTTTGTTATTAGTTTTGTGAAACATTTTTGTTTAGCAAAATCCATAATTACTGGTCTCAAATAGCGGAATTGATCATGGCGGTATAAGCTATAGCCGGACCGCACAACCTGTAATATGGGAGACCTCAAAATTCCACACTTAAGACTAATAAAAAACCTAACATTACCAAATAAAAAAACAACTACCCTTTACAAAAAATAAAATAATACATTTACACAAAAAACTACCATTAGAA
The DNA here is from genome assembly GCF_027579735.1 of Bombina bombina. NCBI lineage: Eukaryota > Metazoa > Chordata > Amphibia > Anura > Bombinatoridae > Bombina > Bombina bombina. The sequence continues at coordinate 255,254,808 of NC_069503.1, forward strand.
AAGATAACAAAAAGCTACCATTACAAAATATAACAAACGAAATTACCAAAAATAAAAAAAAATATTCCTATTCTAATCCCCCAAAAAAAACAAAATAAAAATAACCCTATTCTACAAATAAACTACCAATAGCACTTAAAAGGGCCTTTTGTAGGGTATTGCCCTAAAGCTAACAGTTCTTTTCAATGAAATAAAACAATTACCCCCTAACATTACAACCCCCTAACCCCCCAAAATAATAATAATAAAAAAAAAAACTAAAGTACCCATTGCCCCAAAAAGGGCATTTGGATGGGCATTCAGCTTTATTTCGGCCTATAAAAAAAAAAAATCATAAAAAAGTAATACCACCCCCCCCAAAAAAAACAACTAAGTATAACCCCAAAATTTGTACTAAATGCAAGGTAATTACATCTGCAATGAATTATGATAGTTTGTAGTGATGCACCGAAATGGAAATTCTGGCCGAATCCAAATCCGAAAATCCGGGATGCACTTGGCCGAAAAACGAAACTGATACCGAAAATGTTTTTTTTCAAATTATTTTTTTTTAGTTTTTTTTTTTGCATAATTAGAGGCAATAAAAAAGCCCACACTTCTATTGAAAGTAACACACTAACAGCTAGATCCCCAACGCTGATTTTTAACGCCCGCTGGTATTACGAGTCTGGCAGGTACAGGTGTACCGCTCACTTTTCTTCCGCGGCTCGAGGCTACTGCAAATCCCCTTACGTCAATTGCGTATCCTATCTTTTTAATGGGATTTGACAAACACTGGTATTACGAGTCTTGGAAGAAGTGAGTGGTACAGCCTCTCCTGGCAAGACTCCTACCGCATTTGAAAGTCAGTAGTTAAGAGTTTAATGGGCTAACGCCGGAACATAAAGTTCTTAACTAAAGTGCTAAAAAGTACACTAACACCCATAAACTACCTATTAACCCCTAAACCGAGGCCCCCCCCCCTAATCTGCCAACCGGACATAGCCGCCACCTACATTATACCTGAGAACCCCTAATCTGCTGCCCCCAACATCGCCGACACCTACATTATATTAACCCCTAATCTGCCGCCCCCAACGTCACCGCCACCTACCTACAATTATTAACCCCTAATCTGCCGACCGGACATCGCCGCCACTTTAATAAATGTATTAACCCCTAAACCGCCGCACTCCCGCCTCGCAAACACTAGTTAAATTTTATTAACCCCTAATCTGCCCCCAACGTCGCCGACATCTACCTACATTTATTAACCCCTAATCTTCTGACCCCAACGTCGCCGCTACTATAATAAATTTATTAACCCCTAAACCTAAGTCTAACCCCCCTAACTTAAATATAATTTAAATTAAACGCAATAAATTTAACATAATTAAATAAATTAATCCTATTTAAAACTAAATTCTTACCGATAAAATAAACCCTAAGATAGCTACAATATAACTAATAGTTACACTGTAGCTAGCTTAGGGTTTATATTTATTTTACAGGTAAGTTTGTGTTTATTTTAACTAGGTACAATAGTTATTAAATAGTTATTGACTATTTAATAACTACCTAGCTAAAATAAAGACAAAATTACCTGTAAAATAAATCCTAACTTAAGTTACAATTACACCTAACACTACACTATCATTAAACTAATTACCTTAACTATCTACAATTAATTACAATTAAATTAAATAAACTAAATTACGGAGAAAAAAAAAACTAAATTACAGAAAATAAAAAAAGAATTACAAGAATGTTAAACTAATTACACCTAATCTAATCCCCCTAATAAAATAAAAAAGCCCCACAAAATAAAAAAAAATTCCCTACCCTATACTAACTTACAAATAGCCCTTAAAAAGGCCTTTTGTGGGGCATTGTCCCAAAGTAATCAGCTCTTTTACCTGCAAAAAAAAACATAATTTATGCTTACCTGATAAATTCCTTTCTTCTGTAGTGTGATCAGTCCACGGGTCATCATTACTTCTGGGATATTACTCCTCCCCAACAGGAAGTGCAAGAGGATTCACCCAGCAGAGCTGCATATAGCTCCTCTACTCTACGCCACTCCCAGTCATTCGACCAAGGACCAACGAGAAAGGAAAAGCCAAGGGTGAAGTGGTGACTGGAGTATAAATTAAAAAATATTTACCTGCCTTAAAAACAGGGCGGGCTGTGGACTGATCACACTACAGAAGAAAGGAATTTATCAGGTAAGCATAAATTATGTTTTCTTCTGTTAAGTGTGATCAGTCCACGGGTCATCATTACTTCTGGGATACCAATACCAAAGCAAAAGTACACGGATGACGGGAGGGATAGGCAGGCTCTTTATACAGAAGGAACCACTGCCTGAAGAACCTTTCTCCCAAAAATAGCCTCCGATGAAGCAAAAGTGTCAAATTTGTAAAATTTGGAAAAAGTATGAAGCGAAGACCAAGTTGCAGCCTTGCAAATCTGTTCAACAGAGGCCTCATTCTTGAAGGCCCAAGTGGAAGCCACAGCTCTAGTAGAATGAGCTGTAATTCTTTCAGGAGGCTGCTGTCCAGCAGTCTCATAAGCTAAACGAATTATGCTACGAAGCCAAAAAGAAAGAGAGGTAGCGGAAGCTTTTTGACCTCTCCTCTGCCCAGAGTAAATGACAAACAGAGAAGACGTTTGTCGAAATTCCTTAGTTGCCTGTAAGTAAAATTTTAGAGCACGGACTACATCCAGGTTGTGCAGTAGACGTTCCTTCTTTGAAGAAGGATTTGGGCATAAAGAAGGAACAACAATCTCTTGATTGATATTCCTGTTAGTAACTACCTTAGGTAAGAACCCAGGTTTAGTACGCAGGACTACCTTATCCGAATGAAAAATCAAATAAGGAGAATCACAATGTAAGGCTGATAATTCAGAGACTCTTCGAGCCGAGGAAATAGCCATTAAAAATAGAACTTTCCAAGATAACAACTTTATATCAATGGAATGAAGGGGTTCAAACGGAACGCCCTGTAAAACATTAAGAACAAGGTTTAAACTCCATGGTGGAGCAACAGTTTTAAACACAGGCTTAATTCTGGCCAAAGCCTGACAAAAAGCCTGGACGTCAGGAACTTCTGACAGACGTTTGTGTAACAGAATGGACAGAGCTGAGATCTGTCCCTTTAATGAACTAGCAGATAAACCCTTTTCTAAACCTTCTTGTAGAAAAGACAATATCCTAGGAATCCTAACCTTACTCCAAGAGTAACCTTTGGATTCACACCAATATATGTATTTACGCCATATCTTATGGTAAATCTTTCTGGTAACAGGTTTCCTAGCCTGTATTAAGGTATCAATAACTGACTCAGAAAACCCACGTCTTGATAAAATCAAGCGTTCAATTTCCAAGCAGTCAGCTTCAGAGAAGTTAGATTTTGATGTTTGAAGGGACCCTGTATCAGAAGGTCCTGTTTCAGAGGTAGAGACCAAGGTGGACAGGATGACATGTCCACCAGGTCTGCATACCAAGTCCTGCGTGGCCACGCAGGTGCTATTAGAATCACTGATGCTCTCTCTTGTTTGATTCTGGCAATCAATCGAGGAAGCAACGGGAAGGGTGGAAACACGTAAGCCATCCTGAAGTCCCAAGGTGCTGTCAGAGCATCTATCAGGACTGCTCCTGGATCCCTGGATCTGGACCCGTAACGAGGAAGCTTGGCGTTCTGTCGAGACGCCATGAGATCTATCTCTGGTTTGCCCCAACGTCGAAGTATTTGGGCAAAGACCTCCGGATGAAGTTCCCACTCCCCCGGATGAAAAGTCTGACGACTTAAGAAATCCGCCTCCCAGTTCTCCACTCCAGGGATGTGGATTGCTGACAGGTGGCAAGAGTGAGACTCTGCCCAGCAAATTATCTTTGATACTTCCATCATAGCTAGGGAGCTTCTTGTCCCTCCCTGATGGTTGATGTAAGCTACAGTCGTGATGTTGTCCGACTGAAACCTGATGAACCCCCGAGTTGTCAACTGGGGCCAAGCCAGGAGGGCATTGAGAACTGCTCTCAATTCCAGAATGTTTATTGGCAGGAGACTCTCCTCCTGACTCCATTGTCCCTGAGCCTTCAGAGAATTCCAGACGGCACCCCAACCTAGAAGGCTGGCGTCTGTTGTTACAATTGTCCAGTCTGGTCTGCTGAATGGCATCCCCCTGGACAGATGTGGCCGAGAAAGCCACCATAGAAGAGAATTTCTGGTCTCTTGATCCAGATTCAGAGAAGGGGATAAGTCTGAGTAATCCCCATTCCACTGACTTAGCATGCACAGTTGCAGTGGTCTGAGGTGTAAGCGTGCAAAGGGTACTATGTCCATTGCCGCTACCATTAAGCCGATTACCTCCATGCATTGAGCCACTGACGGGTGTTGAATGGAATGAAGGGTGCGGCAAGCACTTTGAAGTCTTGTTAGCCTGTCCTCTGTCAGGTAAATCTTCATTTCTACAGAATCTATAAGAGTCCCCAGGAAGGGAACTCTTGTGAGTGGAACGAGTGAACTTTTCTTTTCGTTCACCTTCCATCCATGTGACCTTAGAAATGCCAGCACTAACTCTGTATGAGACTTGGCAGTTTGAAAGCTTGAAGCTTGTATCAGAATGTCGTCTAGGTATGGAGCTACCGAGATTCCCCGCGGTCTTAGTACCGCCAGAAGAGCACCCAGAACCTTTGTGAAGATTCTTGGAGCTGTAGCCAATCCGAATGGAAAAGCCACAAACTGGTAATGCCTGTCTAGGAAGGCAAACCTTAGGTACCGATAATGATCTTTGTGAATCGGTATGTGAAGGTAAGCATCTTTTAAATCTACAGTGGTCATGTATTGACCCTCTTGGATCATAGGTAAAATTGTCCGAATAGTCTCCATCTTGAACGATGGAACTCTTAGGAATTTGTTTAGGATCTTTAAGTCCAGGATTGGTCTGAAAGTTCCCTCTTTTTTGGGAACCACAAACAGATTTGAGTAAAACCCCTGTCCCTGTTCCGATCGTGGAACTGGATGGATTACTCCCATTAACAAGAGCTCTTGTACGCAGCGTAGAAACGCCTCTTTCTTTGTCTGGATTGTTGACAATCTTGACAGATGAAATCTCTCTCTTGGAGGAGAGTATTTGAAGTCCAGAAGGTATCCCTGAGATATTATCTCTAGCGCCCAGGGATCCTGAACATCTCTTGCCCAAGCCTGGGCGAAGAGAGAAAGTCTGCCCCCCACTAGATCCGATCCCGGATCGGGGGCCCTCAATTCATGCTGTTTTAGGGGCAGCAGCAGGTTTCCTAGTCTGCTTGCCCTTGTTCCAGGACTGGTTAGGTTTCCAGCCTTGTCTGTAGCGAGCAACAGCTCCTTCCTGTTTTGGTGCAGAGGAAGTTGATGCTGCTCCTGCTTTGAAATTACGAAAGGAACGAAAATTAGACTGTCTAGTCTTGGCTTTGGCTTTGTCCTGAGGCAGGGCATGGCCTTTACCTCCTGTAATGTCAGCGATAATCTCTTTCAACCCGGGCCCGAAAAAGGTCTGCCCTTTGAAAGGTATATTAAGCAATTTAGACTTAGAAGTAACATCAGCTGACCAGGATTTTAGCCACAGCGCCCTGCGTGCCTGAATGGCGAATCCTGAATTCTTCGCCGTAAGTTTAGTAAGATGTACTACGGCCTCCGAAATGAATGAATTAGCTAGTTTAAGGACTCTAAGCCTGTCCGTAATGTCGTCCAGAGTAGCTGAACCAATGTTCTCTTCCAGAGACTCAATCCAGAATGCCGCTGCAGCCGTGATCGGCGCAATGCATGCAAGGGGTTGCAATATAAAACCTTGTTGAACAAACATTTTCTTAAGGTAACCCTCTAACTTTTTATCCATTGGATCTGAAAAAGCACAGCTATCCTCCACCGGGATAGTGGTACGCTTAGCTAAGGTAGAAACTGCTCCCTCCACCTTAGGGACCGTTTGCCATAAGTCCCTTGTGGTGGCGTCTATTGGAAACATTTTTCTAAATATCGGAGGGGGTGAGAACGGCACACCGGGTCTATCCCACTCCTTAGTAACAATTTCAGTAAGTCTCTTAGGTATAGGAAAAACCTCAGTACTCGTCGGTACCGCAAAATATTTATCCAACCTACACATTTTCTCTGGTATTGCAACTGTGTTACAATCATTCAGAGCCGCTAACACCTCCCCTAGTAATACACGGAGGTTTTCCAGTTTAAATTTAAAATTTGAAATATCTGAATCCAGTCTGTTTGGATCAGAACCGTCACCCACAGAATGAAGTTCTCCGTCCTCATGTTCTGCCACCTGTGACGCAGTGTCTGACATGGCCCTAATATTATCAGCGCACTCTGTTCTCACCCCAGAGTGATCACGCTTACCTCTTAGTTCTGGTAATTTAGCCAAAACCTCAGTCATAACAGTAGCCATATCCTGTAATGTGATTTGTAATGGCCGCCCAGATGTACTCGGCGCTACAATATCACGCACCTCCCTCTGAGCGGGAGATGTAGGTACTGACACGTGAGGCGAGTTAGACGGCATAACTCTCCCCTCGTTGTTTGGTGAAATTTGTTCAATTTGTACAGATTGACTTTTATTTAAAGTAGCATCAATACAGTTAGTACATAAATTTCTATTGGGCTCCACTTTGGCATTGCAACAAATGACACAGGTATCATCCTCTGAATCAGACATGTTTAACACACTAGCAAATAAACTTGCAACTTGGAAATACAATTCAATTAGAATAATATTAAAACGTACTGTGCCTTTAAGAAGCACAGAAGATCTATGACAGTTGAAAATTAATAAATTGAAACAGTTATAGCCTCAATCCTTGTAAACAACACAACTTTAGCAAAGGTTTAATCCCATTAGCAAAGATAACAAATTCTGAAAGCAGGAAACAAATTACAGAATAAACGTTTTTTATCTCAGTCAAACTATAATTCTCACAGCTCTGCTGAGAGAAATTACCTCCCTCAAAATAAGTTTTGAAGACCCCTGAGCTCTGTAGAGATGAACCGGATCATGCAGGGAATACAATGAGTTGCTGACTGAAATATTTGATGCATAGTAAAAGCGCCAAAAAACGGCCCCTCCCCCTCACACACAGCAGTGAGGGAGAACAGAAACTGTCAGAAAAACAGATTAAGCAACTGCCAAGTGGAAAAATAGTGCCCAAACATTTATTCACACAGTACCTCAGCAAATGAAAACGATTTTACATTCCAGCAAAAACGTTAAACATAATCTCTAGTTATTAAACAGCTTTATGTATTTCTTACAGTGTAATTCTAGTGAAGTACCATTCCCCAGAATACTGAAGTGTAAAGTATACATACATGACATTATATCGGTATGGCAGGATTTTCTCATCAATTCCATTGTCAGAAAATAAAAACTGCTACATACCTCTATGCAGATTCATCTGCCCGCTGTCCCCTGATCTGAAGTTTACCTCACTCCTCAGATGGCCGAGAACAGCAATATGATCTTAACTACTCCGGCTAAAATCATAGCAAAACTCTGGTAGATTCTTCTTCAAACTCTGCCAGAGAGGTAATAACACACTCCGGTGCTATTTTAAAATAACAAACTTTTGATTGAAGATATAAAACTAAGTATAATCACCATAGTCCTCTCACACATCCTATCTAGTCGTTGGGTGCAAGAGAATGACTGGGAGTGGCGTAGAGGGGAGGAGCTATATGCAGCTCTGCTGGGTGAATCCTCTTGCACTTCCTGTTGGGGAGGAGTAATATCCCAGAAGTAATGATGACCCGTGGACTGATCACACTTAACAGAAGAAAAATACAATACCCCCCCAACATTACAACCCACCACCCACACACCCACACTCTAAAACCCACCTAATCCCCCCTTAAAAAAACACTAAACCCCTGAAGATCACCCTACCTTGAGCCATCTTCACCCAGCCGGGAACAAGTGGTCCTCCAGAGGGTCCGAAGTCTTCATCCGATCGTGGCAGAAGAGGTCCTCCAGAAGGCAGAAATCTTAATCCAGGTGGCATCTTCTATCTTCATCCTTCCGGAGCGGAGTGGGTCCATCTTCAATCCAGCTGACGTGGAGCATCCTCTTCAAACAAAGTCCTAACGAAGAATGAAGGTTTCTTTAAATGATGTCATCCAAGATGGTGTCCCTTGAATTCCGATTGGCTGATAGAATCATATTAAATAATTGCAATGATGGTGATGGATATTGTACAAATATAAACAATTTTATTAAAACAGATTAAAAGCGGAAGCTGAGTCTGACTAGCGTCTCTGTAGGTCCACCGTTAAGTGTGAGGGTCAAAGGGCACCAAATTGCAGGTGGAAATGGTGGCAAATACCACTATTTAAAAATGAGGGTAAAGATGATTACCACTAGTAGTGGCTAAAAGATGGTTATATAAAAGCAAGCCAAATGTACAGAAACAGGGTAAGAGATGAAATAATGTCCGTTTTTGTCCGTATACACCTCCCTTCATTCACCCCCCTTAATAAAACCTAACACTAACCCCTTGAAGATCACCCTACCTTCAGACGTCTTCACCCAGCCGGGCACAAGTGGTCCTCCAGAGGGGCAGAAGTCTTCATCTGATCTGGGCAGAAGAGGACCTCCAGACGGGCAGAAGTTTTCATCCAGGCGGTATCTTCTATCTTCATCCATCCGGAGCGGAGCGGGTCCATCTTCAAGCCAGCCGCCGCGGAGCATCCTCTTCTTCTGACGACTCCCGACGAATGAAGGTTTCTTTAAATGACGTCATCCAAGATGGCGTCCCTTGAATTCCGATTGGCTGATAGGATTCTATCAGCCAATCGGAATTAAGGTAGGAAAAATCCTATTGGCTGATCCAATCAGCCAACAGAATTGAAGTTCAATCCTATTGGCTGATCCAATCAGCCAATAGGATTGAGCTTGCATTCTATTGGCTGTTCCAATCAGCCAATAGAATGCAAGCTCAATTCTATTGGCTGATTGGATCAGCCAATAGGATTTTTCCTACCTTAATTCCGATTTGCTGATAGAATCCTATCAGCCAATCGGAATTCAAGGGACGCCATCTTGGATGACATAATTTAAAGGAACCTTCATTTGTCGGGAGTCGTCGGAAGAAGAGGATGCTCCGCGTCGGCTGGTTTGAAGTTGGACCCGCTCTGCTCCGGATGGATGAAGATAGAAGATGTTGTCTGGATGAAGACTTCTGCCCATCTGGAGGTCCTCTTCTGCCCAGATCGGATGAAGACTTCTGCCCCTCTGGAGGACCACTTGTGCCCGGCTGGGTGAAGACGTCTCAAGGTAGGCTGATCTTCAACGGGTTTTATTAAGGGGGGATTTGGTGGGTTTTAGAGTATGGTTGGGTGTGTGGGTGGTGGGTTTTAATGTTGGGGGGTATTGTATTTCTTTTACAGGTAAAAAAGCTGATTACTTTGGGGCAATGCCCCGCAAAAAGCACTTTTAAGGGCTATTTGTAATTTAGTATAGGGTAGGTATTTTTATTATTTTGGGGGGCTTTTTTATTTTATTAGGGGGATTAGATTAGGTGTAATTAGTTTAAAATTCTTGTAATTACTTTATTATTTTCTGTAATTTAGTGGGGGGGTTCGTACTTTAGTTTATTTAATTTAATTGTAGTTAATTGTAGTTAATTTAGGAAATTATTTTAATTATAGTGTAGTGTTAGGTGTAATTGTAATTTAGGTTAGGTTTTATTTTACAGGTAAATTTGTTTTTATTTTAACTAAGAAGTTATTAAATAGTTAATAACTATTTAATAACTATTGTACCTAGTTAAAATAAATACAAACTTGCCTGTAAAATAAAAATAAACCCTAAGATAGATACAATGTAACTATTAGTTATATTGTAGCTATCTTAGGGTTTATTTTATAGGTAAGTATTTAGTTTTAAATAGGAATAATTTATTTAATTGTAGTAATTTTATTTCGTTTTATTTAAATTATATTTAAGTTAGGGGGGTGTTAGGGTTAGACTTAGGTTTAGGGGTTAATACATTTAATATAGTGGCGGCAACGTTGTGGGTGGCAGATTAGGGGTTAATAAATGTAGGTAGGTGTCAGCGATGTTAGGGACAGCAGATTAGGGGTTAATAAAATGTAACTAGTGTTTGCGAGGCGGGAGTGCGGCGGTTTAGGGGTTAATATATTTTTTCAAGTGGCGCTGATGTCCGGTCGCCAGATTAGGGGTTAAAAACTTTAGTTAACTGTTTGCGATGTGGGGGGCCTCGGTTTAGGGGTTAATAGGTAGTTTATGGGTGTTAGTGTACTTTTTAGCACTTTAGTTAAGATTTTTATGTTACGGCGTTAGCCCATAAAACTCCTAACTACTGACTTTTAAATGCGGTAGGAGTCTTGACAGGAGAGGGTCTAACGCTCACTTTCTCCAAGACTCGTAATACTGGCGTTAGGAAAATCCCATTAAAAAGATAGGATACGCAATTGATGTCAGGGGATTTGCGGTATGCTCCAGTCACGGAGAAAAAGTGAGCGGTATACCTGTACCTGCCAGACTCGTAATACCAGCGGGCATTAAAAAGCAGCGTTGGGACCTCTCAACGCTGCTTTTTAACCCTAACACAAGACTCATAATCTAGCCAATAAAGTTTTAACACACTATACAATGATATGTGTCTGACAGTGTTACCCGAGTCCCCTGGCTTTGCTATACTGAATGGTGTACTACAAATATCCTGTGGGCTATGGGCTATGTGGGCTATGTGAGTGCAGTTCACTTACCTGAAAGCAGAACACTGATTTTATAAGCATAGAAGAAACTGTATACAGTAGAGAGCCCATCTAGTGCTGTAAAGGTAACAACAGAGGATATATGAGAGGAGTACACAATGATCCCACAGGAGGATGCTAAGGGACAAGTCCCTGTGACACCAAAGGGGAGTTATGGCTGAAATCCCATAAGGAGATAATGTGCCAATAACCAAGTACTCCTATACCCCAGTACCCAGAAACAACAAACCAGAGGGGTAACTGGTCTCGCATAGGTCTGAGAGCACATGTCAACATAGACACTGAAACACCTTTAATCTTCACCTTCCTACTGGGAGGCAAAGAACAAAACTGAGTAGCACAGGGAGGTGGGAGAGCTTAAAAGCTCTTGTTGTTTGGGGTTCTTTGCCTCCTCTTAGTGGCGGGAATTCAATTCCACAAATAAAGGCTCATGGACTCCCACTATCATATGAAAGAAAGTAATAACAATTCTGATGTCCAGGGTTAACCAACCTTGCACCAGTCACTTGTTTATTGATTGCAGTAAGGGTTAACAGACCCTTTCCACCTTAACTAGTTTGTGACAGTCTAGCCACTCCAGGCAAGCAAGTGACTTAATTCAGTGGGTGCAAGGGTAAACTCTCTAGTCTGTAATTATAAAAATGCCCAAACTCCTCTTTAATGCCACCCACACTAAATTATCTATGCTGCCACCACCTTACTATATGCAAAATCCTAATGAAAAACACAAAATAACAAATTAAAAATCCAAAAAACATAATTTATGCTTAGCTGATAAATGTATTTCTCTTGTAGTGTATCCAGTCCACGGATCATCCATTACTTGTGGGATATTCTCCTTCCCAACAGGAAGTTGCAAGAGGATCACCCACAGCAGAGCTGCTATATAGCTCCTCCCCTCACTGCCATATCCAGTCATTCGACCGAAACAAGACGAGAAAGGAGAAACCATAGGGTGCAGTGGTGACTGTAGTTTAATTACAATTTAGACCTGCCTTAAAAGCACAGGGCGGGCCGTGGACTGGATACACTACAAGAGAAATAAATTTATCAGGTAAGCATAATTATATTTTCTCTTGTTAAGTGTATCCAGTCCACGGATCATCCATTACTTGTGGGATACCAATACCAAAGCTAAAGTACACGGATGATGGGAGGGACAAGGCAGGAACTTAAACGGAAGGAACCACTGCCTGGAGAACCTTTCTCCCAAAAACAGTGTCAAATTTGTAAAATTTTGAAAAGGTGTGAAGCGAAGACCAAGTCGCAGCCTTGCAAATCTGTTCAACAGAGGCCTCATTTTTAAAGGCCCAGGTGGAAGCCACAGCTCTAGTAGAATGAGCTGTAATCCTTTCAGGGGGCTGCTGTCCAGCAGTCTCATAGGCTAAGCGTATTATGCTCCGAAGCCAAAAGGAGAGAGAGGTTGCCGAAGCTTTTTGACCTCTCCTCTGTCCAGAGTAAACGACAAACAGGGCAGATGTTTGACGAAAATCTTTAGTAGCCTGTAAGTAAAACTTCAAGGCACGGACTACGTCCAGATTATGCAAAAGACGTTCCTTCTTTGAAGAAGGGTTAGGACACAATGATGGAACAACAATCTCTTCATTGATATTCCTGTTAGAAACCACCTTAGGTAAAAACCCAGGTTTGGTACGCAGAACTACCTTGTCTGAATGAAAAAACAGAATTTATGCTTACCTGATAAATTTCTTTCTCCAACGGTGTGTCCGGTCCACTGCGTCATCCATTACTTGTGGGAATATTCTCTTCCCCAACAGGAAATGGCAAAGAGCACAGCAAAAGCTGCCCATATAGCCCCTCCTCAGGCTCTGCCCCCCAGTCATTTGACCGACGGTTAGGAGAAAAAAGGAGAAACTATAAGGTGCCATGGTGACTGTAGTGTATAGAGAAAGAAATTTTTCAAACCTGATTAAAAAACCAGGGCGGGCCGTGGACCGGGCACACCGTTGGAGAAAGAAATTTATCAGGTAAGCATAAATTCTGTTTTCTCCAACATTGGTGTGTCCGGTCCACGGCGTCATCCATTACTTGTGGGAACCAATACCAAAGCTTTAGGACACGGATGAAGGGAGGGAGCAAATCAGGTTACCTAAACAGAAGGCACCACGGCTTGCAAAACCTTTCTCCCAAAAATAGCCTCCGAAGAAGCATAAGTATCAAATTTGTAGAATTTGGCAAAAGTGTGCAGAGAAGACCAAGTCGCTGCCTTACATATCTGAGCAACAGAAGCCTCGTTCTTGAAGGCCCATGTGGAAGCCACAGCCCTAGTAGAGTGAGCTGTGATTCGTTCTCATAAGCCAATCGGATGATGCTTTTCAGCCAGAAAGAAAGAGAGGTAGCAGTAGCTTTTTGTCCTCTCCTCTTACCAGAGTAAACGACAAACAAAGATGAAGTTTGTCTGAAATCCTTTGTTGCATCTAAATAGAACTTTAAAGCACGGACCACATCTAAATTTTGTAACAAACGTTCCTTCTTTGAAACTGGATTCGGACACAGAGAAGGAACAACTATTTACTGGTTAATATTCTTGTTGGAAACTACTTTTGGAAGAAAACCAGGTTTGGTACGCAAAACAACCTTATCTGAATGGAACACCAGATAGGGTGGATCACACTGCAAAGCAGATAATTCAGAAACTCTTCTAGCAAAAGAAATAGCAACCAAAAACAGAACTTTCCAAGATAGTAACTTGATATCTATGGAATGTAAAGGTTCAAACGGAACCCCTTGAATAACTGAAAGGACTAAATTTAGACTCCAAGGAGGAGTCATGGGTCTGTAAACAGGCTTGATTCTGACCAAGGCCTGTACAAAAGCTTGTACATCTGGCACAGCTGCCAATCGTTTGTGTAACAAAACAGATAAGGCAGAAATCTGTCCTTTTAGAGAACTCGTTGACAACCCTTTATCCAAACCCTCTTGGAGAAAGGAAAGAATCTTAGGAATTTTAATCTTACTCCAGGAGAATCCCTTGGATTCACACCAGCAGATATATTGTTTCCATATTTTATGGTAAATCTTTCTAGTCACAGGTCTTCTGGCTTGGACCAGAGTATCTATCACTGAATTTGAAAACCCACGCTTGGATAAAATCAAGCATTCAATTTCCAAGCAGTCAGCTGCAGAGAAACTAGATTTGGATGTTCGAATGGACCTTGTACTAGAAGATCCTGTCTCAAAGGTAGCTTCCATGGTGGATGACATATTCACCAGGTCTGCATACCAAGTCCTGCATGGCCACGCAGGAGCTATCAGAATCACCGAGGCCTTCTCCTGTTTGATCCTGGCTACGAGCCTGGGAAGGAGAGGAAACAGTGGAAACACATAAGCTAGGTTGAACGACCAAGGCGCCACTAATGCATCCACTAGAGTCGCCTTGGGATCCCTGGATCTGAACCCGTAGCAAGGAACCTTGAAGTTCTGACGAGACGCCATCAGATCCACGTCTGGAATGCCCCATAATTGAGTTAACTGGACAAAGACCTCCGGGTGGAGTTCCCACTCCCCCGGATGGAAAGTTTGACGACTCAAATAATCCGCCTCCCAGTTGTCTACTCCTGGGATGTGAATTGCAGATAGATGGCAGGAGTGATCCTCCGCCCATTTGATGATCTTGGATACCTCTCTCATCGCCAAGGAACTCTTTGTTCCTCCCTGATGGTTGATGTAAGCTACAGTCGTCATGTTGTCCGACTGAAATCTTATGAATCCGGCCTTCGCAAGTTGAGGCTAAGCCCGGAGCGCATTGAATATCGCTCTCAGTTCCAGGATGTTTATCGGGAGAAGAGACTCTTCCCGAGACCATAGACCCTGAGCTTTCAGGGAATCCCAGACCGCGCCCCAGCCTGATAGACTGGCGTCGGTCGTGACAATGACCCACTCTGGTCTGCGGAAACTCATTCCCTGAGACAGGTGATCCTGAGTCAACCACCAACGGAGTGAGTCTCTGGTTACCTGGTCTACTTGAATCTGGGGAGACAAATCTGCATAGTCCCCATTCCACTGATTGAGCATGCACAGTTGTAATGGTCTTAGATGAATTCGAGCAAAAGGAACTATGTCCATTGCTGCAACCATCAATCCTACTACTTCCATGCACTGAGCTATGGAAGGCTGCAGAATAGAGTGAAGAACTTGACAAGCGTTTAGAAGCTTTGACTTTCTGACTTCTGTCAGGAAGATCTTCATTTCTAAGGAATCTATTATTGTTCCCAAAAAGGGAACTCTTGTTGACGGAGACAGGGAACTCTTTTCTACGTTCACCTTCCACCCGTGAGATCTGAGAAAGGCTAGAACAATGTCTGTATGAGCATTTGCCTTGGAAAGAGACGACGCTTGAATTAGAATGTCGGCTAGATAAGGTGCCACTGCAATGCCCCTCGGTCTTAGAACCGCTAGAAGGGACCCTAGCAACTTTGTGAAAATTCTGAGAGCAGTGGCTAAACCGAACGGAAGAGCCACGAACTGGTAATGTTTGTCCAGAAAGGCGAACCTTAGGAACTGATGATGATCTTTGTGGATAGGAATATGTAGGTACGCATCCTTTAAATCCACGGTAGTCATATACTGACCCTCCTAGATTGTAGGTAAAATTGTTCGAATGGTTTCCATTTTGAACGATGGGACTCTGAGAAATTTGTTTAGAATTTTTAAATCCAGAATTGGTCTGAAAGTTCCCTCTTTTTCGGGAACTACAAACAGGTTTGAGTAAAATCCCTGACCTTGTTCCACTGTTGGAACTGGGTGTATCACTCCCATCTTTAACAGGTCTTCTACACAATGTAAGAATGCCTGTCTCTTTATTTGGTCTGAAGATAAGCGAGACATGTGGAACCTTCCCCTTGGAGGAAGTTGCTTGAATTCCAGAAGATAACCCTGAGAGACTATTTCTAGTGCCCAGGGATCAGGAACATCTCTTGCCCAAACCTGAGCAAAGAGAGAGAGTCTGCCCCCTACTAGATCCGGTCCCGGATCGGGGGCTACCCCTTCATGCTGTCTTGGTAGCAGCAGCAGGCTTCTTGGCCTGTTTACCCTTGTTCCAGCCTTGCATTGGTTTCCAAGCTGGCTTAGCCTGGGAAGCGTTACCCTCTTGTCTAGAGGCTGCAGAGTTAGAAGCCGGTCCGTTCCTGAAATTACGAAAGGAACGAAAATTGGACTTATTCTTAGCCTTGAAAGGCCTATCCTGTGGGAGGGCATGGGCCTTCCCCCCAGTGATGTCTGAAATAATTTCTTTCAATTCTGGCCCAAAAAGGATCTTACCTTTGAAAGGGATATTAAGTAATTTTGTCTTGGAAGATACATCCGCCGACCAAGACTTTAGCCAGAGCGCTCTGCGCGCCACAATTGCAAACCCTGAATTTTTCACCGCTAATCTCGCTAATTGCAAAGCGGCATCTAAAATAAAGGAATTAGCTAACTTAAGTGTGTGAATTCTGTCCATGACTTCCTCATATGGAGTCTCCTTATTGAGCGACTTTTCTAGTTCATCGAACCAAAAACACGCCGCCGTAGTGACAGGAATAATGCACGAAATTGGTTGAAGGAGGTAAACTTGCTGAACAAAAATCTTTTTAAGCAAACCCTCCAATTTTTTATCCATAGGATCTTTGAAAGCACAATTGTCCTCAATGGGAATAGTCGTGCGTTTGGCTAGCGTAGAAACTGCCCCCTCAACCTTAGGGACTGTTTGCCATGTGTCTTTCCTTGGGTCGACCATGGGGAACAATTTCTTAAATATAGGAGGTGGGACAAAAGGTATGCCTGGTTTCTCCCACTCCTTAGTCACTATGTCCGCCACCCTTTTAGGTATTGGGAAGGCATCAGGGTGCACCGGGACCTCTAGGAATTTGTCCATCTTGTACAATTTTTCTGGGATGACCAAGGAGTCACAATCATCCAGCGTAGTTAGTACCTCCTTAAGTAATGCGCGGAGATGCTCTAACTTAAATTTAAACGTCACAACATCAGGTTCTGCCTGTTGAGAAATTCTTCCTGAATCAGAAAGTTCTCCCTCCGACAAACCCTCCCTCACTGCCACTTCTGACTGGTGTGAGGGTATGACAGATAAATTATCGTCAGCGCCCTCTTGCTCCACTGTATTTAAAACTGAGCAATCACGCTTTCTTTGAAATGCTGGCATTTTGTATAAAATATTAGCTATGGAATTATCCATTACTGCCGTTAATTGTTGCATAGTAACAAGCATTGGCGCGCTAGATGTACTAGGGGTCGCCTGCGCGGGCATAACTGGTATTGACACAGAAGGAGAGGATGAAGAACTATCCCCACTACCTTCATTTGAGGAATCATCTTGGGCAACCTTATTAAATGTGACAGTACTGTCCTTACTTTGTCTGGACGCCATGGCACAATTATCACATACATTTGAAGGGGGGACCACCTTGGCCTCCTTGGCCTCTATACATACAGAACATGTTCTATCTGAAGGTACATACATGTTAGACAGGCTTACACAGGCTAATAATGCAAAAAAAAAAAAAACGTTTTTAAACAAAACCGTTACTGTCTCTTTAAATGTTAAACAGAGCACACTTTATTTCTGAATGTGTGAAAAACTATGAAGGAAATATCCAATCTTTACCAAATTTTCACCTAGTGTCTTAATGCCTTTAAAGTATTGCACCCCAATTTTCAAGTTTGTAACCCCTTAAATGAGGAAACCGGAGCTGTTTTATCAATTAGCAATTTTAAACCCACTACAGTCCCAGCCACAGCGTTTGCTGCGACTTCACCTGTCCTTGGGGGTTATACGACATCAAAATAAGCCTTCCAGGAACGTTTTCAATGACCACCAGACCCTCTCACATGAAGCTGCATGCACTGCATCCAAAAGAAACTGCGCAGTTATGGCGCGAAAATGAGGCTCTGCCTACTATAGTGAAAGGCCCTTCCTGACTGGGAAGGTGTCTAAAAACGTTCCCAAACACTAAAAAGTTTTGAAAATCACTTCAAACCTCATAAAAAGCTTAAATAAAGCAATCGATTTAGCCCACAAGAGTGTCAACCAGTATATAGCCCATAATAAGCCTTCATTCTGTTAAGAGCCTAAGAAAATGGCTTACCGATCCCAAAGAGGGAAAATGACAGTCTTCTAGCATTACACAGTCTTGTTAGAAAATGGACTAGTCATACCTTGAGCAGAAAAGTCTGCAAACTGTTCCCCCCAACTGAAGTTCTCTGGGCTCAACAGTCCTGCGTGGGAACAGCAATTGATTTTAGTTACTGCTGCTAAAATCATACTCCTCTTTTAAACAGAACTCTTCATCCTTTTCTGTTTTAGAGTAAATAGTACAAACCGGCACTATTTTAAAATAACAAACTCTTGATAGAAGAATAAAAAACTACAACTAAGCACCACATACTCTTCACCATCTCCGTGGAGATGCTACTTGTTCAGAGCGGCAAAGAGAATGACTGGGGGGCGGAGCCTGAGGAGGGGCTATATGGGCAGCTTTTGCTGTGCTCTTTGCCATTTCCTGTTGGGGAAGAGAATATTCCCACAAGTAATGGATGACGCTGTGGACTGGACACACCAGTGTTGGAGAAATCAGATAAGGAGAATCACAATGTAAGGCAGATAACTCAGAGACTCTTCGAGCCGAGGAAATAGCCATCAAAAACAGAACTTTCCAAGATAAAAGTTTAATATCAATGGAATGAAGGGGTTCAAAGGAACTCCCTGAAGAACTTTAAGAACCAATTTTAAGCTCCACGGGGGAGCAACAGTTTTAAACACAGGCTTAATCCTAACCAAAGCCTGACAAAATGCCTGGACGTCTGGAACTTCTGCCAGACGCTTGTGCAAAAGAATAGACAGAGCAGAGATCTGTCCTTTTAAAGAACTAGCTGATAAGCCTTTGTCCAAACCCTCTTGGAGAAAGGACAATATCCTAGGAATCCTAACCTTACTCCATGAGTAACTCTTGGATTCACACCAATAAAGATATTTACGCCATATCTTATGGTAGATTTTCCTGGTGACAGGCTTCCGAGCCTGTATTAAGGTATCAATGACTGACTCGGAGAAGCCACGCCTTAATAGAATCAAGCGTTCAATCTTCATGCAGTCAGCCTCAGAGAAATTAGATTTGGATGATTGAAAGGACCTTGTATTAGAAGGTCCTGCCTCAGAGGCAGAGTCCATGGTGGAAGAGATGACATGTCCACTAGGTCTGCATACCAGGTCCTGCGTGGCCACGCAGGTGCTATCAGAAACACTGATGCTCTCTCCTGTTTGATTTTGGCAATCAGTCAAGGGAGCAGAGGAAACGGTGGAAACACATAGGCCAGGTTGAAGAACCAAGGAGCTGCTAGAGCATCTATCAGCATTGCTCCCGGGTCCCTGGACCTGGATCCGTAACAAGGAAGCTTGGCATTCTGGCGAGACGCCATGAGATCCAGTTCTGGTTTGCCCCAACGATGGACCAGTTGAGCAAACATCTCCGTATGGAGTTCCCACTCCCACGGATGAAAAGTCTGACGACTTAGAAAATCCGCCTCCCAGTTCTCTATGCCTGGGATGTGGATCGCTGACAGGTGGCAAGAGTGAGACTCTGCCCAGCGAATTATCTTTGAGACTTCTAACATCGCTAGGGAACTCCTGGTTCCCCCTTGATGGTTGATGTAAGCCACAGTCGTGATGTTGTCCGACTGAAATCTGATGAACCTCAGTGTTGCTAACTGAGGCCAAGCTAGAAGAGCATTGAATATTGCTCTTAACTCCAGAATATTTATTGGGAGTAGTTTCTCCTCCTGAGTCCACGATCCCTGAGCCTTCAGGGAGTTCCAGACTGCGCCCCACCCATGCGACCTCAGAAATGCCAGAACTATCTCTGTATGAGACTTGGCAATTTGAAAGCTTGACGCCTGTATCAGGATGTCGTCTAGATACGGAGCCACCGCTATGCCTCGCTGTTTTAGAACCGCCATAAGTGAGCCCAGAACCTTTGTAAAAATTCTCGGGGCAGTGGCCAACCTGAAGGGAAGAGCTACAAATTGATAATGCCTGTCTAGAAAGGCAAACCTTAGGAACCAATGATGATCTTTGTGAATCGGTATGTGAAGGTAGGCATCCTTTAAGTCCACTGTGGTCATGTACTGACCCTCTTGGATCATGGGTAGGATGGTCCGAATAGTTTCCATTTTGAATGATGGAACTCTGAGGAATTTGTTTAAGATCTTTAGATCCAAGATTGGTCTGAAGGTTCCCTCTTTCTTGGGAACCACAAACAGATTTGAATAAAATCCCTGTCCTTGTTCCGTCCGCGGAACTGGATGGATCACTCCCATTACTAGGAGGTCTTGCACACAGCTTAGGAATGCCTCTTTCTTTATCTGGTTTGCTGATAACCTTGAAAGATGAAATCTCCCTTGTGGAGGAGAAGCTTTGAAGTCCAGAAGATATCCCTGAGATATGATCTCCAACGCCCAGGGATCCTGAACATCTCTTGCCCACTCCTGGGCGAAGAGAGAAAGTCTGCCCCCCACTAGATCCGTTTCCGGATAGGGGGCCGTTCCTTCATGCTGTCTTGGGGGCAGCAGCAGGCTTTCTGGCCTGCTTGCCCTTGTTCCAGGACTGGTTAGGTTTCCAGGCCTGTCTGGAATGAGCAACAGTTCCCTCTTGTTTTGAAGCGGAGGAAGCTGATGCTGCTCCTGCCTTGAAATTTCGAAAGGCACGAAAATTAGACTGTTTGGTCTTTGATTTGGCCCTGTCCTGAGGAAGGGTATGACCCTTGCCTCCAGTAATGTCAGCAATAATTTCCTTCAAGCCAGGCCCGAATAAGGTCTGCCCCTTGAAAGGAATGTTGAGTAATTTAGACTTTGAAGTCATGTCAGCTGACCAGGATTTAAGCCATAGCGCCCTACGCGCCTGGATTTCGAAACCGGAATTCTTAGCCGTTAGTTTAGTCAAATGAACAATGGCATCAGAAACAAATGAGTTAGCTAGCTTAAGCGTTCTAAGCTTGTCAATAATTTCATTCAATGGAGCTGTCTGGATGGCCTCTTCCAGGGCCTCAAACCAGAATGCCGCCGCAGCAGTGACAGGCGCAATGCATGCAAGGGGCTGTAAAATAAAACCTTGTTGAATAAACATTTTCTTAAGGTAACCCTCCAATTTTTTATCCATTGGATCTGAAAAAGCACAACTGTCCTCAACCGGGATAGTGGTACGCTTTGCTAAAGTAGAAACTGCTCCCTCCACCTTAGGGACCGTCTGCCATAAGTCCCATGTGGTGGCGTCTATTGGAAACATTTTTCTAAAAATAGGAGGGGGAGAAAACGGCACACCGGGTCTGTCCCACTCCTTAGTAATAATTTCTGTAAACATTTTAGGTATTGGAAAAACGTCAGTACACACCGGCACCATATAGTATTTATCCAGTCTACACAATTTCTCTGGCACTGCAATTGTGTCACAGTCATTCAGAGCAGCTAAAACCTCTCCAAGCAACATCCGGAGGTTCTCAAGCTTAAATTTAAAATTAGAAATCTCTGAATCAGGTTTCCCTGAGTCAGAGATGTCACCCACAGACTGAAGCTCTCCGTCCTCATGTTCTGCATACTGTGACGCAGTATCAGACATGGCTCTAACAGCATTTGCGCGCTCTGTATCTCTCCTAACCCCAGAGCTATCGCGCTTGCCTCTTAATTCAGGCAATCTAGATAATACCTCTGACAGGGTATTATTCATGATTGCAGCCACGTCCTGCAAGGTAATCGCTATGGGCGTCCCTGATGTAATTGGCGCCATATTAGCATGTGTCCCCTGAGCGGGAGGCGAAGGGTTTGACACGTGGGGAGAGTTAGTCGGCATAACTTCCCCCTCGACAGAACCCTCTGGTGATAATTCTTTTATAGATAAAGACTGATCTTTACTGTTTAAGGTGAAATCAATACATTTAGTACACATTCTCCTATGGGGCTCCACCATGGCTTTCAAACATAATGAACAAGTAGGTTCCTCTGTGTCAGACATGTTTAA
The DNA here is from genome assembly GCF_027579735.1 of Bombina bombina. Lineage (NCBI taxonomy): Eukaryota > Metazoa > Chordata > Amphibia > Anura > Bombinatoridae > Bombina > Bombina bombina. Next base: position 255,276,588 of record NC_069503.1, read on the forward strand.
ACAGACTAGCAATGAGACTAGCAAGCTTGGAAAACACTTTAAAACAAGTTTACAAGCAATATAAAAAACATTACTGCGCCTTTAAGAAACACAAATTTTCCCAAATTTTGAAATAACAGTGAAAAAATGCAGTTACACTAACGAAATTTTTACAGTGTATGTAATAAGTTAGCAGAGCATTGCACCCACTTGCAAATGGATGATTAACCCCTTAATACCAAAAACGGAATAACAAATGACAAAAACGTTTTTTAAACAGTCACAACAACTGCCACAGCTCTACTGTGGCTTTTTACCTCCCTCAATACGACTTTTGAAGCCTTTTGAGCCCTTCAGAGAAGTCCTGGATCATGCAGGAAGAAGCTGGATGTCTGTGTCTGTAATTTTTGCTGTGCAAAAAAACGCTAAAATAGGCCCCTCCCACTCATATTACAACAGTGGGAAGCCTCAGGGAACTGTTTCTAGGCAAAATTCAAGCCAGCCATGTGGAAAAAACTAGGCCCCAATAAGTTTTATCACCAAACATATGTAAAAAACGATTAAACATGCCAGCAAACGTTTTAAAATACACTTTTATAAGAGTATGTATCTCTATTAATAAGCCTGATACCAGTCGCTATCACTGCATTTAAGGCTTTACTTACATTACTTCGGTATCAGCAGCATTTTCTAGCAAATTCCAACCCTAGAAAAATATTTTAACTGCACATACCTTATTACAGGAAAACCTGCACACTATTACCCCTCTGAAGTTACCTCACTCCTCAGAATATGTGAGAACAGCAAAGGATCTTAGTTACTTCTGCTAAGATCATAGAAAACGCAGGCAGATTCTTCTTCTAAATACTGCCTGAGATAAACAGTACACTCCGGTACCATTTAAAAATAACAAACTTTTGATTGAAGAAATAAACTAAGTATAAAACACCACAGTCCTCTTACGACCTCCATCTTAGTTGAGAGTTGCAAGAGAATGACTGGATATGGCAGTGAGAGGAGGAGCTATATAGCAGCTCTGCTGTGGGTGATCCTCTTGCAACTTCCTGTTGGGAAGGAGAATATCCCACAAGTAATGGATGATCCGTTGACTGGATACACTTAACAAGAGAAATACAATTTAGCAAAAATCAATCTAAAAAACACAGTTCTGTTATTACTAGTTATGTTGTGAATAGTTCGCCGGTGAATAGTTCCCGGCGAACATAGCATGTTCGCGTTCGCTGCGGCGGGCGAACATATGCGATGTTGGATCCGCCCCCTATTCGTCATCATTGAGTAAAACTTTGACCTTGTACCTCACAGTCAGCAGACACATTCCAACCAATCAGCAACAGACCCTCCCTCCCAGACCCTCCTACCTCCTGGACAGCATCCATTTTAGATTCATTTGGAAGCTGCATTCTTACGGCTAGATTTGGAGTTTGGCGGTAAAAGGGCTGTTAACGCTCCGCGGGTTTTTTTCTGGCCGCACCATAAATTTAACTCTGGTATCGAGAGTTCAAACAAATGCTGCGTTAGGCTCCAAAAAAGGAGCGTAGAGCATTTTTAACGCAAATACAACTCTCGATACCAGAGTTGCTTACGGACGCGGCCGGCCTCAAAAACGTGCTCGTGCACGATTCTCCCATAGGAAACAATGGGGCTGTTTGAGCTGAAAAAAAACCTAACACCTGCAAAAAAGCAGCGTTCAGCTCCTAACGCAGCCCCATTGTTTCCTATGGGGAAACACTTCCTACGTCTGCACCTAACACTCTAACATGTACCCCGAGTCTAAACACCCCTAGCCTTACACTTATTAACCCCTAATCTGCCGCCCCCGCTATCGCTGACCCCTGCATTACACTTTTAACCCCTAATCTGCCGCTCCGTAAACCGCCGCCACCTACGTTATCCCTATGTACCCCTAATCTGCTGCCCTAACATCGCCGACCCCTATGTTATATTTATTAACCCCTAATCTGCCCCCCACAACGTCGCCGACACCTACCTACACTTATTAACCCCTAATCTGCCGAGCGGACCTGAGCGCTACTATAATAAAGTTATTAACCCCTAATCCGCCTCACTAACCCTATCATAAATAGTATTAACCCCTAATCTGCCCTCCCTAACATCGCCGACAGCTACCTTCAATTATTAACCCCTAATCTGCCGACCGGAGCTCACCGCTATTCTAATAAATGTATTAACCCCTAAAGCTAAGTCTAACCCTAACACTAACACCCCCCTAAGTTAAATATAATTTTTATCTAACGAAATAAATTAACTCTTATTAAATAAATGATTCCTATTTAAAGCTAAATACTTACCTGTAAAATAAACCCTAATATAGCTACAATATAAATTATAATTATATTATAGCTATTTTAGGATTAATATTTATTTTACAGGTAACTTTGTATTTATTTTAACCAGGTACAATAGCTATTAAATAGTTAAGAACTATTTAATAGTTACCTAGTTAAAATAATTACAAATTTACCTGTAAAATAAATCCTAACCTAAGATATAATTAAACCTAACACTACCCTATCAATAAAATAATTAAATAAACTACCTACAATTACCTACAATTAACCTAACACTACACTATCAATAAATTAATTAAACACAATTGATACAAATAAATACAATTAAATAAACTATCTAAAGTACAAAAAATAAAAAAGAACTAAGTTACAGAAAATAAAAAAATATTTACAAACATAAGAAAAATATTACAACAATTTTAAACTAATTACACCTACTCTAAGCCCCCTAATAAAATAACAAAGACCCCCAAAATAAAAAATTCCCTACCCTATTCTAAATTTAAAAAGTTACAAGCTCTTTTACCTTACCAGCCCTGAACAGGGCCCTTTGCGGGGCATGCCCCAAGAAGTTCAGCTCTTTTGCCTGTAAAAGAAAACATACAATACCCCCCCCCAACATTACAACCCACCACCCACATACCCCTAATCTAACCCAAACCCCCCTTAAATAAACCTAACACTAAGCCCCTGATGATCTTCCTACCTTGTCTTCACCATGCCAGGTTCACCGATCCGTCCTGGCTCCAAGATCTTCATCCAACCCAAGCGGGGGCTAGACATCCACTGAAGAAGTCCAGAAGAGGGTCCAAAGTCTTCCTCCTATCCGGCAAGAAGAGGACATCCGGACCGGCAGACATCTTCTCCAAGCGGCATCTTCTATGTTCTTCCATCCGATGACGACCGGCTCCATCTTGAAGACCTCCAGCGCGGATCCATCCTCTTCTTCCGACGACTAGACGACGAATGACGGTTCCTTTAAGGGACGTCATCCAAGATGGCGTCCCTCGAATTCCGATTGGCTGATAGGATTCTATCAGCCAATCGGAATTAAGGTAGGAATTTTCTGATTGGCTGATGGAATCAGCCAATCAGAATCAAGTTCAATCCGATTGGCTGATCCAATCAGCCAATCAGATTGAGCTCGCATTCTATTGGCTGTTCCGATCAGCCAATACAATGCGAGCTCAATCTGATTGGCTGATTGGATCAGCCAATCGGATTGAACTTGATTCTGATTGGCTGATTCCATCAGCCAATCAGAAAATTCCTACCTTAATTCCGATTGGCTGATAGAATCCTATCAGCCAATCGGAATTCGAGGGACACCATCTTGGATGACGTCCCTTAAAGGAACCGTCATTCGTCGTCTAGTCGTCGGAAGAAGAGGATGGATCCGCGCTGGAGGTCTTCAAGATGGAGCCGGTCGTCATCGGATGGAAGAACATAGAAGATGCCGCTTGGAGAAGATGTTTGCCGGTCCGGATGTCCTCTTCTTGCCGGATAGGAGGAAGACTTTGGACCCTCTTCTGGACTTCTTCAGTGGATGTCTAGCCCCCGCTTGGGTTGGATGAAGATCTTGGAGCCAGGACGGATCGGTGAACCTGGCATGGTGAAGACAAGGTAGGAAGATCATCAGGGGCTTAGTGTTAGGTTTATTTAAGGGGGGTTTGGGTTAGATTAGGGGTATGTGGGTGGTGGGTTGTAATGTTGGGGGGGGGGGGGGTATTGTATGTTTTCTTTTACAGGCAAAAGAGCTGAACTTCTTGGGGCATGCCCCGCAAAGGGCCCTGTTCAGGGCTGGTAAGGTAAAAGAGCTTGTAACTTTTTAAATTTAGAATAGGGTAGGGAATTTTTTATTTTGGGGGTCTTTGTTATTTTATTAGGGGGCTTAGAGTAGGTGTAATTAGTTTAAAATTGTTGTAATATTTTTCTTATGTTTGTAAATATTTTTTTATTTTCTGTAACTTAGTTCTTTTTTATTTTTTGTACTTTAGATAGTTTATTTAATTGTATTTATTTGTATCAATTGTGTTTAATTAATTTATTGATAGTGTAGTGTTAGGTTAATTGTAGGTAATTGTAGGTAGTTTATTTAATTATTTTATTGATAGGGTAGTGTTAGGTTTAATTATATCTTAGGTTAGGATTTATTTTACAGGTAAATTTGTAATTATTTTAACTAGGTAACTATTAAATAGTTCTTAACTATTTAATAGCTATTGTACCTGGTTAAAATAAATACAAAGTTACCTGTAAAATAAATATTAATCCTAAAATAGCTATAATATAAATGTAATTTATATTGTAGCTATATTAGGATTTATTTTACAGGTAAGTATTTAGCTTTAAATAGGAATCATTTATTTAATAAGAGTTAATTTATTTCGTTAGATAAAAATTATATTTAACTTAGGGGGGTGTTAGTGTTAGGGTTAGACTTAGCTTTAGGGGTTAATACATTTATTATAGTAGCGGTGAGCTCCGGTCGGCAGATTAGGGGTTAATAAGTGTAGGTAGGTGTCGGCGACGTTGTGGGGGGCAGATTAGGGGTTAATAAATATAACATAGGGGTCGGCGATGTTAGGGGCAGAAGATTAGGGGTACATAGGGATAACGTAGGTGGCGGCGATTTGCGCTCGGAAGATTAGGGGTTAATTATTTTAAGTAGCTTGCGGCGACGTTGTGTGGGGCAAGTTAGGGGTTAATAAATATAATATAGGGGTCGGCGGGGTTAGGGGCAGCAGATTAGGGGTACATAAGTATAACGTAGGTGGCGGTCGGCAGATTAGGGGTTAAAAATTTTAATCGAGTGGCGGCGATGTGGGGGGACCTCGGTTTAGGGGTACATAGGTAGTTTATGGGTGTTAGTGTAGTTTAGGGTACAGTAGTTAAGAGCTTTATGAACCGGCGTTAGCCAGAAAGCTCTTAACTCCTGCTTTTTTCAGGCGGCTGGAATCTTGTCGTTAGAGCTCTAACGCTCACTGCAGAAACGACTCTAAATACCAGCGTTAGAAAGATCCCATTGAAAAGATAGGCTACGCAAATGGCGTAGGGGGATCTGCGGTATGGAAAAGTCGCGGCTGTAAAGTGAGCGTTAGACCCTTTAATCACTGACTCCAAATACCAGCGGGCGGCCAAAACCAGCGTTAGGAGCCTCTAACGCTGGTTTTGACGGCTACCGCCGAACTCTAAATCTAGGCCTTAGTGAGAGGAGGGACAGTGTAGCTGCTGCTGATTTAATAGGGAAATCGATAGCTAGGCTAGTGTATTCAGTGTCCACTACAGTCCTTAAGGACTCATATGATCTCTGCTGTAAGGACAGCACCCCAAAAAAGCCCTTTTTAGGGCTAGAACATCAGTCTGCTTTTTTTTTTTTTCCTGTGTAATCTAATTGCAGTTGCCTGCCTGCCAGCGTGTGTGTCAGGCTCACAGCGTATACTGTGCCCACTTGCCGAGTGCCACCACTCATATCTGGTGTAACAGTAGTGTACATTTAAAAAAAACAACACTTTTTTGACTGTGAAATAATAGCAGTCAGTTTCCTCCAGTGTCACACCAGTGCAACTCATATCTGATGTAACAGTAGTGTACATTAACCCCTTAATGACCACAGCACTTTTCCATTTTCTGTCCGTTTGGGACCAGGGCTATTTTTACATTTCTGCAGTGTTTGTGTTTAGCTGTAATTTTCCTCTTACTCGTTTACTGTACCCACACATATTATGTACTGTTTTTCTCGCCATTAAATGGACTTTCTAAAGATACCATTATTTTCATCATATCCTATAATTTACTATAAAAAAAATATAAAATATGAGGAAAAAATGGAAAAAAACACACTTTTTCTAACTTTGACCCCCAAAATCTGTTACTCATCTACAACCATCAAAAAACACCCATGCTAAATAGTTTCTAAATTTTGTCCTGAGTTTAGAAATACCCAATGTTTACATGTTTTTTGCTTTTTTTGCAAGTTATAGGGCCATAAATACAAGTAGCACTTTGCTATTTCCAAACCATTTTTTTTTTCAAAATTAGCACTAGTTACATTGGAACACTGATATCTGTCAGGAATCCCTGAATAGCCATTGACATGGTTGTACATTTTTCTCTGGGATCCCCTTTGTTCAGAAATAGCAGACATATATGGCTTTGGCGTTGATTTTTGATAATTAGAAGGCCGCTGAATGCCACTGCGCACCACACGTGTATTATGTCCAGCAGTGAAGGGGTTAATTAGGGAGCATGTAGGGAGATTTTGGGGGTAATTTTAGCTTTAGTGTAGTATAGTAGACAACCCAAAGTATTGATCTAGGCCCATGCGATCAAATAAAATAAAACGTTACATTTTTCCAAATTTTAGGTTTCTCACTGAAATCATTTACAAACATTTTGTGCAATTATAGCACAAGGTGACTTCAAAGTCTAAATTACTTAACATTCCCTTCAAGGGGCAGACCCTATTCGGGTCTGGTTTGAAGGAAATTATTGCTGACATTTCTGGAGGTAAGGGTCATACCCTTCCTCAAGACAGGGCCAAATCAAAGGCCAAACAGTCTAATTTTCGTGCCTTTCGAAACTTCAAGGCAGGTACAGCATCAACTTCCTCTGCTACAAAACAAGAGGGAACTTTTGCTCAATCCAAGCCGGGCTGGAAACCTTACCAGTTCTGGAACAAGGGCAAGCAGGCCAGAAAGCCTGCTGCTGCCTCTAAGACAGCATGAAGAAACAGCCCCCTATCCGGTAACGGATCTAGTAGGAGGCAGACTTTCTCTCTTCGCCCATGCGTGGGCAAGAGATGTTCAGGATCCCTGGGCGTTGGAGATCATATCTCAGGGATATCTTCTGGACTTCAAAGCTTCCCCTCCTCAAGGGAGATTTCACCTTTCGAGATTATCTGTAAACCAGATAAAGAAAGAGGCATTCTTACGCTGTGTGCAAGACCTCCTAGTTATGGGAGTGATCTGTCCAGTTCCACAGTTGGAACAGGAACAGGGTTTTTATTCAAATCTGTTTGTGGTTCCCAAAAAAGAGGGAACCTTCAGACCCATTTTGGATCTAAAGATCTTAAACAAATTCCTCAGAGTTCCATCGTTCAAAATGGAAACTATTCGGACCATCCTACCTATGATCCAGGAGGGTCAGTACATGACCACAGTGGATTTGAGGGATGCTTACCTTCACATACCGATTCACAAAGATCATCATCGGTTTCTAAGATTTGCCTTTCTGGACAGGCATTATCAATTTGTGGCTCTTCCCTTCGGGTTAGCTACAGCTCCAAGAATCTTTACAAAGGTTCTGGGATCGCTTCTGGCGGTCCTAAGACCGCAAGTTATATCAGTGGCCCCTTATTTGGACGACATCCTGATACAGGCGTCAAGCTTTCAGATTGCCAAGTCACATACGGACATAGTTCTGGCATTTCTCAGGTCACATGGGTGGAAGGTGAACGAGGAAAAGAGTTCTCTATCCCCACTCACAAGAGTCTCCTTCCTAGGGACTCTGATAGATTCTGTAAAAATGAAGATTTACCTGACAGAATCCAGGTTATCAAAGCTTCTAAAATCTTGACGTGTTCTTCATTCTATTCCGCGTCCTTCGGTGGCTCAGTGTATGGAAGTAATCTGCTTGATGGTGGCGGCGATGGACATAGTGCCATTTGCGGGCCTACATCTCAGACCGCTGCAACTATGCATGCTCAGTCAGTGGAATGGGGATTACACAGATTTGTCCCCTCTGCTAAATCTGGATCAAGAGACCAGAGATTCTCTTCTCTGGTGGCTATCTCGGGTCCATCTGTCCAAAGGTATGACCTTTCGCAGGCCAGATTGGACAATTGTAACAACAGATGCCAGCCTTCTAGGTTGGGGTGCAGTCTGGAATTCCCTGAAGGCTCAGGGATCGTGGACTCAGGAGGAGAAACTCCTCCCAATAAATATTCTGGAGTTAAGAGCAATATTCAATGCTCTTCTAGCTTGGCCTCAGTTAGTGTCAGGAATCTCTTCTATTCCCTCCTTCTCTGACATCATCACTCTGAACCAATAAATCTCACCTGCTCCCTGTTCCTAGTGCTTAGTAATTGTTTAGACTACATGTTCAGCAGTCTATTACCCTGAGCTCTCTACATACTAACGTAAAAGATTCCTGATTATCAACTTAGTATCCAGCGTACTATTCAGGATTGATCACAACTGAACCTTGCTACACTAAAAGTGCTTTGACCCACTGAATCTCCGCTCCTCCGGTTACTTACTTGTCATCTGGAAACTCAACTGCTGCAGTATATATACGTTCACCCGGCAAACCCCTTAATGCCACTTCACTAACTGTGGATATCAAACTTACAGCAACAGTTTAAATTGGAGGACTATCTTCTATCCGAAACTAGCGAGGAACGGTGTGTGACGTCACTTGTCAGTCAAAGCTACACAGCCGCTCCACGCCCATTCCTGCTCCGCTCATTTGGGGATCAGCAGCCGCTGCCATAGGAGACAAGCAGCGATTCACGCTGTCAGTAAAACAGCAAGCCTTTGATTAAGGAACTTCAGTAATACTCAGCTCATTCCTGAGCACGCATCTGTACCTCTTTCAGGTTATCAGAAGTACTTGTCAGTGCGTGAATAGTCAGACTAATAAGGAGATCACTACTGTCTATCAGAGACTGATCACATAAGCACTTAACAATTTCCAAAGAGATATCATCTCTCACTCAGTACAACTTATTACCTCTACTAGCACTGGTAGCAATAAGTTACACATTAGATTGAATAACAATATTATATCAATCTAAATACTCCATTGAAAATATTCCACTTAGGATTTTCAGCTATTGATTATCTATATTAATAGTTCAATCCTGAGTGGTACACATAACCATAAATCTACAGCTGAGATTTGTTAAAACGTTCAGAAAAGAATCAACTCAGGGTTGGGATCAGATCCTGACAGTTAGCAACCCTGAGGTTCATCAGATTTCAGTCGGACAACATCACGACTGTGGCTTACATCAACCATCAAGGGGGAACCAGGAGTTCCCTAGCGATGTTAGAAGTCTCCAAGATAATTCGCTGGGCAGAGACTCACTCTTGCCACCTATCAGCAATCCATATCCCAGGTGTAGAGAACTGGGAGGCGGATTTTCTAAGTCGTCAGACTTTTCATCCGGGGGAGTGGGAACTCCATCCGGAGGTGGTTGCTCAATTGGTTCATCGTTGGGGCAAACCAGAACTGGATCTCATGGCGTCTCGCCAGAACACCAAGCTTCCTTGTTACGGATCCAGGTCCAGGGACCCAGAAGCGGCACTGATAGATGCTCTAGCAGCGCCTTGGTTCTTCAACCTGGCTTATGTGTTTCCACCGTTTCCTCTGCTCCCTCGACTAATTGCCAAAATCAAACAGGAGAAAGCATCGGTGATCTTGATAGCGCCTGCGTGGATAGACCTAGTGGACATGTCATCATTTCCACCATGGACCCTGCCTCTGAGACAAGACCTTCTACTACAAGGTCCTTTCAATCATCCGAATCTAATTTCTCTGAGACTGACTGCATGGAGATTGAACGCTTGATTTTATCAAAGCGTGGCTTCTCCGAGTCAGTCATTGATACCCTTATACAGGCACGAAAGCCTGTCACCAGGAAAATCTACCATAAGATATGGCGTAAATACCTTTATTGGTGTGAATCCAAGAATTACTCATGGAGTAAGGTTAGGATTCCTAGGATATTGTCCTTTCTCCAAGAGGGTTTGAAAAAAGGATTATCAGCTAGTTCTTTAAAAGGACAGATTTCTGCTCTGTCTATTCTTTTGCACAAGCGTCTGGCAGAAGTTCCAGACGTTCAATCTTTTTGTCAGGCTTTGGTTAGAATTAAGCCTGTGTTTAAACCTGTTGCTCCCCCATGGAGCTTAAACTTGGTTCTTAAAGTTCTTCAAGGGGTTCCGTTTGAACCCCTTCATTCCATTGATATCAAACTTTTATCGTGGAAAGTTCTGTTTTTGATGGCTATCTCCTCAGCTCGGAGAGTCTCTGAGTTATCTGCTTTACAATGTGATTCTCCTTATCTGATTTTCCATTCAGATAAAGTAGTTCTGCGTACAAAACCTGGGTTTTTACCTAAGGTAGTTTCTAACAAGAATATCAATCAAGAGATTGTTGTTCCATCATTGTGTCCTAATCCTTCTTCAAAGAAGGAACGTCTTTTACATAATCTGGATGTGGTCCGTGCTTTAAAGTTTTACTTACAAGCTACTAAAGATTTTCGCCAAACATCTACACTGTTTGTTGTTTACTCTGGACAGAGGAGAGATCAAAAAGCTTCGGCAACCTCTCTCTCTTTTTGGCTTCGGAGCGTAATACGCTTAGCCTATGAGACTGCTGGACAGCAGCCCCCTGAAAGGATTACAGCTCATTCTACTAGAGCTGTGGCTTCCACCTGGGCCTTTAAAAATGAGGCTTCTGTTGAACAGATTTGCAAGGCGGCGACTTGGTCTTCGCTTCATACCTTTTCAAAATTTTACAAATTTGATACTTTTGCTTCTTCGGAGGCTATTTTTGGGAGAAAGGTTCTACAGGCAGTGGTTCCTTCCATTTAAGCCTGCCTTGTCCCTCCCTTCATCCGTATACTTTAGCTTTGGTATTGGTATCCCACAAGTAATGGATGATCTGTGGACTGGATACACCTTACAAGAGAAAACATAATTTATGCTTACCTGATAAATTTATTTCTCTTGTGGTGTATCCAGTCCACGGCCCGCCCTGTCTTTTTAAGGCAGGTCTAAATTTTAATTTAAACTACAGTCACCACTACACCCTATGGTTTCTCCTTTCTCGGCTTGTTTCGGTTGAATGACTGGATATGGCAGTTAGGGGAGGAGCTATATAGCAGCTCTGCTGTGGGTGATCCTCTTGCAACTTCCTGTTGGGAAGGAGAATATCCCACAAGTAATGGATGATCCGTGGACTGGATACACCACAAGAGAAATAAATTTATCAGGTAAGCATAAATTATGTTTTTTCAGAAATAGCAGACATATATGGCTTTGGCATTGCTTTTTGGTAATTAGAAGGCCGCTAAATGCCGCTGCGCACCACACGTGTATTATGTCCAGCAGTGAAGGGGTTAATTAGGGAGCATGTAGGGAGCTTTTTGGGGTAATTTTAGCTTTAGTGTAGTGTAGTAGACAACCCAAAGTATTGATCTAGGCCCATCTTGGTATATTTCATGCCACCATTTCACCGCCAAATGCGATCAAATAAAATAAAATGTTACATTTTTCCAAATTTTAGGTTTCTCACTGAAATCATTTACAAACATTTTGTGCAATTATAGCACAAATGGTTGTAAATGCTTCTCTGGGATCCCCTTTTTTCAGAAATAGCAGACATATATGGCTTTGGCATTGCTTTTTGGTAATTAGAAGGCCGCTAAATGCCGCTGCGCACCACACGTGTATTATGCTCAGCAGTGCAGGGGTTAATTAGGGAGCTTGTAGGGTTAATTTTAGCTTTAGTGTAGTGTAGTAGACAACCCCAAGTATTGATCTAGGCCCATTTTGGTATAGTTCATGCCACATTTCACTGCCAAATGCGATCAAATTAAAAAAAATAGTCAACTTTTTCACAAATTTTAGGTTTCTCACTGAAATAATTTACAAACAGCTTGTGCAATTATGGCACAAATGGTTGTAAATGCTTTTCTGGGATCCCCTTTGTTCAGAAATAGCAGACATATATGGCTTTGGCGTTGCTTTTTGGTAGTTAGAAGGCCACTAAATGCAACTGCGCACAACACATGAATTATGCCCAGCAGTGAAGGGGTTAATTAGGTAGCTTGTAGGGAGCTTGCAGGGTTAATTTTAGCTTTAGTGTAGAGATCAGCTTCCAACCTGACACATCAGACCCCCTGATCCCTCCCAAAGACCTCTCTTCCCTCCCCCACCCCACAATTATCCCCACCATCTTAAGTACTGGCAGAAAGTCTGCCAGTACTAAAATAAAAGGTATCTTTTTTTATATATATATGTTTTTTTAGCATATTTACATATGCTGTTGTGTAGGATCCCCCCTTAGCCCCCAACCTCCCTGATCCCCCCCAAAACAGCTTCCTAACCCTCCCCCCTCTGCCTTATTGGGGGCCATATTGGGTACTGGCAGCTGTCTGCCAGTACCCAGTTTGCAAATAAAATGGGTTTTTTTTATTTTTATTTCATTTTTCTGTAGTGTAGCTTCCCCACCCCCCAAGACCAATACCTTACCCGCTCCCAGATCACTTAGATTTCCAAGTACTAAATATTTTGCACCACTTTCTCCCACTTTTTTTTCTGTAGTGTAGCGGTTCCCACCCACTCCCTCCTCGTGCACGAGTCCGCCCGCCTCCTCCCGTGCACGCGCATGCGCCCCTGGCGATCCCGCCCCCCTCTTTGACAAGGACCACATTGATGGCCACCCACCCGCCTCCCACTTCAGCTCCCACCCACCAACGAATGCGGCCATCGATGCCCGGTGCAGAGAGGGCCGCAGAGTGCCTCTCTCTGCACCGGAGGGGTAAAATTTGTTATTGCAGGATGCCTCGATATCGAGGCATCCTGCAATAACCGGAAAGCAGCTGCAAGCGATCAGGATTGCTTCCAGCTGCTTTCCAAACCGAGGACGCCATACGTCCTCAGGCGTTAACTGTATTTTTTCTGAGGACGTATGGCGTACGTCCTCGGTCATTAAGGGTTAAAAAAAACTAGAAATTTGACTGTGAAATAATAGCAGTCAGTTTCCTTCACACGTGTCCGTTTCAGGGCCTGCCAGGGCACAGTGTCACACCAGTGCAACTCATATCTGGTGTAACAGTAGTGTACATTTAAAAAAAATACAATTTTGACTGTAATAGATTGAATAGCAGTTAGTTGTCTGCAAGCGTGTGTGTCAGGCCTATATCGTCTACTCTGCCAACTTCTGCCAGTGCACAGTGCCACTCATATCTGTTGTCACAGTAGCTTGCACGCATAGTACCACTAATCGAAAGAAAAATGACAGGCAGAGGCAGGCCACCCTGCAGGGGACGTCGTGGTCGTGGTGCTGTGATTCCCTTTGGCCTAGAATAATGCAGTGCGGTGCGTTAAACGGGGAGTTTGGTCTGTCACTGTGAAGCGGGCGTAACCCTTACACTACCTGATCGATACAACATCATACCTGATGTTTTAAAGCACGTTATTCCAAACAATTTTGGAATGTTAGGTGATTTATGCCCTTTATGGATTAAAACCAGACTCTGCATCAACTATGTAATTTTCCATGGGAGTTTTGCCATGGATCCCCCTCCGGCATGCCACAGTCCAGGTGTTAGTCCCCTTGAAACAACTTTTCCATCACTATTGTGGCCAGAAAGAGTCCCTGTGGGTTTTAAAATTTGCCTGCCTATTGAAGTCTATGGCGTTTCGCCCGGTTCACAAACATTTGCGGAGGTTCACGACATCATTAGTTATTACCAGTCTCTTCGGTAACGTGGTCCAAATATTAGACAAAGGCAAAAACTTAATGGAACACTATTATGAACAAAAAGGAGTGACAGTGCTTTATATAAAAGAGGGTTAACAAACAATTACACAAGCAACAGTTTAAAATAAAAAGGAGTAATATGACAGAAGCTATAACTGATAAGGGCGGAGGAGCAAACTTCACTTGGGAACACTGATGTAAGTAATTTTGCAGATTTTTGGAAATGTTATTAAAATTATTATTTATTATTATTATTATCGGTTATTTGAAAGGCGCCAACAGATTCCGCAGCGCTAAATACCTATAACCTTTTTTTTACACTTTTTTTCCCACACACTGTTTTATCTCAGTTGACCCTTTTAGAATATGCACATAACTCAAAAAGTTTTATGGCACTTTAAATACATTTGCTGAGGTCAGGTTTCTGACCATGCCCCTTCAAGAGTGGACAGGGAATGTAACCTTTTATAGCAGGCCATACATAGCTCTGCAACCCTGGCTGGAATTATAGAACAACTTATAATATTGTATTATGTATATCCAGTGCATACACCCATAAAAGCAACCCCCCTGTGATATCATGAGAATTAATTTGATGTCTGTCAAATTTTGTAATCCGGTCCCATACATATGATTAAACATGTTTTAAGTAGTATCACAGAACAAGCGTATATAAGGAATCAGATCCCCTCTTTTCCCAATACCTACCAATTCCAAATTAATTGGTTGCCTAGATAAGAAATACCAAAGACAGGTAGAATGGGGAATACACTACACCCTTAATAGCCTTTGTCACAGAAGGTAAACTTAAGGATAGAAATAATTTAAAAGAAATAGCAGATTGTAATTACTCTAACTGGCTTAAACATGCACAACTTGAACATTCCATCCATACCTCTCCCTAAAGAACAGATTTCATGCGGACACTGATTCCATTTGAAAACCTATGCTCTAAAAACGACACTGTACCACACTCTTTATCAATGGCCCGAAAACTTATACAAACACCTCATATAACAAATCTCCATACATACACAACTAAATGTCACGAAGATTTAGGGAAGGTGTTAGATAGAGAAGAGTAGGAAAGAGTTTTTAAAAATACAAAGAAATCATCCACTTCCCCACGATTATTAGAACTCAACTTTAAAGTGTTACTGCGGTGGTATATTACCCCAAACCGCTTACATTCCATATACTCGGAGGCCAGTGATAGGTGCTGTAGAGGGTGTGATGACAAAGGTAGCTGCAAACACATGTGGTGGGAATGCGACAGATTAAAGCCATTATGGCAAAGTGTAGAAACTCATTTTTGGACGGTCTTAACTGACGACTTAATTTTAATTCCTAGAATAGCACTACTTAATGATCTACCGAAATTCCCATGCAAATTGAGACTAAACCTGTTACAAATAGGCTTGAGTGGGGCTAAGTCCTTAATAGCTCTTAAATAGAGACGCAAGAAATACCAACAAAGAGACTGTGACAAGGTATCTAACCTACTAATATTGGAAGAGCAGGGGTTAATTAAGTAACAGAGATTGAATACCTTTCATGATATAACATTTTTATGGGAGGAATCCATTTACTCCCCATAATACACATATAGGATTTAGAATAATGCAAAAGATACAATATATTAAACTAAGCTTCATATGGTATAGCAAAACTTTATAAAGCTCTAAGACACTGACTTAGACATCCTGACTAACGGCTCGATTATGAGTCTTGCGTTAGGGTTAAAAAGCAGTGTTGAGAGGTCCCAACGCTGCTTTTTAACGCCCGCTGGTATTACGAGTCTTGAAGGTACAGGTGCACCGCTCACTTTTTTGGCCAGACTCGGAAATACCGCAAATCCACTTACGTTAATTGCGTATCCTATATTTTCAATGGGACTTGCATAGCGCCGGTATTACGAGTCTGACAAAAAGTGAGCGGTAGACCCTCTCCTGTAAAGCCTGGTACCGCATTTTAAAGTCAGTAGTAAAGACCTAGATTTGGAGTTTGGCGTTAGCCGTGAAAACCAGCGTTAGAGGCTCCTAACGCTGGTTTTAGGCTACCGTCGGTATTTGGAGTCACTCAAAATAGGGTCTAACGCTCACTTTTCATCCGCGACTTTTCCATACCGCAAATCCCCTTACGTCAATTGCGTATCCTATCTTTTCAATGGGATCTTTCTAACTCCGGTATTTAGAGTCGTTTCTGAAGTGAGCGTTAGACATCTAACGACAAAACTCCAGCCGCAGGAAAAAAGTCAGTAGTTAAGAGCTTTCTGGGCTAACGCCGGTTTATAAAGCTCTTAACTACTGTACTCTAAAGTACACTAACACCCATAAACTACCTATGTACCCCTAAACCGAGGTCCCCCCACATCGCCGCCACTCGATTAAATTTTTTTAACCCCTAATCTGCCGACCGCCACCTACGTTATACTTATGTACCCCTAATCTGCTGCCCCTAACACCGCTGATCCCTATATTATATTTATTAACCCCTAACCTGCCCCCCACAACGTCGCCGCCAGCTACCTACAATAATTAACCCCTAATCTGCCGACCGCAAAGCGCCGCCACCTACATTATAGCTATGTACCCCTAATCTGCTGCCCCTAACACCGCCGACCCCTATATTATATTTATTAACCCCTAATCTGCCCCCCTCAACGTCGCCTCCACCTGCCTACACTTATTAACCCCTAATCTGCCGAGCGGACCGCACCGCTACTATAATAAAGTTATTAACCCCTAATCCGCCTCACTAACCCTATAATAAATAGTATTAACCCCTAATCTGCCCTCCCTAACATCGCCGACACCTAACTTCAATTATTAACCCCTAATCTGCCGACCGGAGCTCACCGCTATTCTAATAAATGTATTAACCCCTAAAGCTAAGTCTAACCCTAACACTAACACCCCCCTAAGTTAAATATAATTTAAATCTAACGAAATTAATTAACTCTTATTAAATAAATTATTCCTATTTAAAGCTAAATACTTACCTGTAAAATAAACCCTAATATAGCTACAATATAAATTATAATTATATTGTAGCTATTTTAGGATTAATATTTATTTTACAGGTAACTTTGTATTTATTTTAACCAGGTACAATAGCTATTAAATAGTTAATAACTATTTAATAGTTACCTAGTTAAATAATTACAAAATTACCAGTAAAATAAATCCTAACCTAAGTTACAATTAAACCTAACACTACACTATCATTAAATTAATTAAATAAAATACCTACAATTACCTACAATTAACCTAACACTACACTATCAATAAATTAATTAAATACAATTCCTACAAATAAATACAATTAAATAAACTAGCTAAAGTACAAAAAATAAAAAAGAACTAAGTTACAAAAAATAAAAAAATATTTACAAACATAAGAAAAATATTACAACAATTTTAAACTAATTACACCTACTCTAAGCCCCCTAATAAAATAACAAAGACCCCCAAAATAACAAAATGCCCTACCCTATTCTAAATTACTACATTTCAAAGCTCTTTTACCTTACCAGCCCTGAACAGGGCCCTTTGCGGGGCATGCCTCAAGAAATTCAGCTCTTTTGCCTGTAAAAAAAACATACAATACCCCCCCCCCCCCCAACATTACAACCCACCACCCACATACCCCTAATCTAACCCAAACCCCCCTTAAATAAACCTAACACTAAGCCCCTGAAGATCTTCCTACCTTGTCTTCACCCTACCAGGTTCACCGATCCGTCCTAAAGAGCTCCTCCGATGTCCTAATCCAAGCCCAAGCGGGGGGCTGAAGAGGTCCATGATCCGGCTGAAGTCTTCATCCAAGCGGGAGCTGAAGAGGTCCATGATCCGGATGAAGTCTTCTATCAACTGCATCTTCCAACTTCTTTCTTCCGGATCCATCTTGCAGACCTCCGACGCGGAACATCCTCTTCTCCTGACGCCTACTAGCCGAATGACGGTTCCTTTAAGGGACGTCATCCAAGATGGCGTCCCTCGAATTCCGATTGGCTGATAGGATTCTATCAGCCAATCGGAATTAAGGTAGGAATATTCTGATTGGCTGATGGAATCAGCCAATCAGAATCAAGATCAATCCGATTGGCTGATCCAATCAGCAGATTGGCTGATCGAATCAGCCAATCGGATTGAACTTGATTCTGATTGGCTGATTCCATCAGCCAATCAGAATATTCCTACCTTAATTCCGATTGGCTGATAGAATCCTATCAGCCAATCGGAATTCGAGGGACGCCATCTTGGATGACGTCCCTTAAAGGAACCGTCATTCGGCTAGTAGGCGTCGGGAGAAGAGGATGTTCCGCGTTGGAGGTCTGCAAGATGGATCCGGAAGAAAGAAGATTGAAGATGCCGTTGATAGAAGACTTCATCCGGATCATGGACCTCTTCAGCTCCCGCTTGGATGAAGACTTCAGCCGGATCATGGACCTCTTCAGCTCCCGCTTGGATGAAGACTTCAGCCGGATCATGGACCTCTTCAGCCCCCCGCTTGGGCTTGGATTAGGACATCGGAGGAGCTCTTCAGGACGGATCGGTGAACCTGGTAGGGTGAAGACAAGGTAGGAAGATCTTCAGGGGCTTAGTGTTAGGTTTATTTAAGGGGGGTTTGGGTTAGATTAGGGGTATGTGGGTGGTGGGTTGTAATGTTGGGGGGGGTATTGTATGTTTTTTTTTACAGGCAAAAGAGCTGAATTTCTTGGGGCATGCCCCGCAAAGGGCCCTGTTCGGGGCTGGTAAGGTAAAAGAGCTTTGAAATGTAGTAATTTAGAATAGGGTAGGGCATTTTGTTATTTTGGGGGTCTTTGTTATTTTATTAGGGGGCTTAGAGTAGGTGTAATTAGTTTAAAATTGTTGTAATATTTTTCTTATGTTTGTAAATATTTTTTTATTTTTTGTAACTTAGTTCTTTTTTATTTTTTGTACTTTAGCTAGTTTATTTAATTGTATTTATTTGTAGGAATTGTATTTAATTAATTTATTGATAGTGTAGTGTTAGGTTAATTGTAGGTAATTGTAGGTAGTTTATTTAATTAATTTATTGATAGTGTAGTGTTAGGTTTAATTGTAACTTAGGTTAGGATTTATTTTACAGGTAAATTTGTAATTATTTTAACTATTTTAGCTATTAAATAGTTCTTAACTATTTAATAGCTATTGTACCTGGTTAAAATAAATACAAAGTTACCTGTAAAATAAATATAAATCCTACAATAGCTATAATATAATTATAATTTATATTGTAGCTATATTAGGATTTATTTTACAGGTAAGTATTTATCTTTAAATAGGAATAATTTATTTAATAAGAGTTAATTAATTTCGTTAGATGTAAATTATATTTAATTTAGGGGGGTGTTAGTGTTAGGGTTAGACTTAGCTTTAGGGGTTAATACATTTATTAGAATAGCGGTGAGCTCCGGTCGGCATATTAGGGGTTAATAATTGAAGTTAGGTGTCGGCGATGTTAGGGAGGGCAGATTAGGGGTTAATATTATTTATTATAGGGTTAGTGAGGCGGATTAGGGGTTAATAACTTTATTATAGTAGCACTCAGGTCCGCTCGGTAGATTAGGGGTTAATAAGTGTAGTTAGGTGGAGGCGACGTTGTGGGCGGCAGATTAGGGGTTAATAAATGTAATAGAGGTGTCGGCGATGTTAGGGAGGGCAGATTAGGGGTTAATACTATTTATTATAGGGTTAGTGAGGCGGATTAGGGGTTAATAACTTTATTATAGTAGCGCTCAGGTCCGCTCGGCAGATTAGGGGTTAATAAGTGTAGGCAGGTGGAGGCGACGTTGTGGGGGGCAGATTAGGGGTTAATAAATATAATATAGGGGTCGGCGATGTTAGGGAAGCAGATTAGGGGTACATAGGGATAATGTAAGTAGCGGCAGTTTACGGAGCGGCAGATTAGGGGTTAATAATAATATGCAGGGGTCAGCGATAGCGGGGGCGGCAGATTAGGGGTTAATAAGTGTAAGGTTAGGGGTGTTTAGACTCGGGGTACATGTTAGAGTGTTAAGTGCAGACGTAGGAAGGGTTACCGCATAGCAAACAATGGGGCTGCGTTAGGAGCTGAACGCGGCTTTTTTGCAGGTGTTTGGGTTTTTTTCAGCTCAAACAGCTCCATTGTTTCCAATGGGGGAATCGTGCACGAGCACGTTTTTGAGGCTGGCCGCGTCCGTAAGCAACTCTGGTATCGAGAGTTGAAGCTGCGTTAAAAATGCTCTACGCTCCTTTTTTGGAGCCTAACGCAGCCATTCTGTGGACTCTCAATACCAGAGTTATTTTTATGGTGCGGCCAGAAAAAAGCCGGCGTTAGTTTTTCGGGTCGTTACCGACAAAACTCCAAATCTAGCCGAAAGAGTTTTATGGGCTAACGCCGTAGCATAAAACTATTAACTAAAGTGCTAAAAAGTACACTAACACCCATAAACTACCTATTAACCCATAAACCGAGCCCCCCCCCCCACATTGCAAACACTTAAATAAATTTTTTAACCCCTAATCTGCCGACCGGACATCGCCGCCATTTCAATAAATATATTAACCCCTAAACCGCCGAACTCTGCCTCGCAAACACTAGTTAAATTTTATTAACCCCTAATCTGCCGTCCCTAACATCGCCAACACCTACCTACATTTATTAACCCCTAATCTGCCGCCCCCAACGTCGCTGCCACTATATTAATGTATTAATCCCTAAACCTAAGTCTAACCCTAACACCCCCCTAACTTAAATATAATTTAAATAAAACTAAATAAAATTACTACAATTAAATAAATTATTCCTATTTAAAACGAAATACTTACCTATAAAATAAACCCTAAGATAGCTACAATATAACAAATAGTTACATTGTATCTAGCTTAGGATTTATTTTTATTTTACAGGCAACTTTGTATTTATTTTAACTAGGTACAATAGTTATTAAATAGTTATTAACTATTTAATAACTACCTAGTTAAAATAAAGACACATTTACCTGTAAAATAAATCCTAACCTAAATTACAATTACAACTGAAAGGAATCAGTAAAAAACTGATGTTGAAGAACAGCTGGATAGCACTCACATTCCTGCTAGCTAACGGCTAGATTTAGATTTGATCGATACAACATCATACCTGATGTTTTAAAGCACGTTATTCCAAACAATTTTGGAATGTTAGGTGATTTATGCCCTTTATGGATTAAAACCAGACTCTGCATCAACTATGTAATTTTCCATGGGAGTTTTGCCATGGATCCCCCTCCGGCATGCCACAGTCCAGGTGTTAGTCCCCTTGAAACAACTTTTCCATCACTATTGTGGCCAGAAAGAGTCCCTGTGGGTTTTAAAATTCGCCTGCCTATTGAAGTCTATGGCGTTTCGCCCGGTTCGCGAACATTTGCGGAAGTTCACGTTCGCTGTTCGTGAACGCAAAATTTTAGGTTCGCGACATCATTAGTTATTACCAGTCTCTTCGGTAACGTGGTCCAAATATTAGACAAAGGCAAAAACTTAATGGAACACTATTATGAACAAAAAGGAGTGACAGTGCTTTATATAAAAGAGGGTTAACAAACAATTACACAAGCAACAGTTTAAAATAAAAAGGAGTAATATGACAGAAGCTATAACTGATAAGGGCGGAGGAGCAAACTTCACTTGGGAACACTGATGTAAGTAATTTTGCAGATTTTTGGAAATTTTATTAAAATACCTATAACCTTTTTTTTACACTTTTTTTTCCCACACACTTTTTTTATCTCAGTTGACCCTTTTAGAATATGCACATAACTCAAAATGTTTTATGGCACTTTAAATACATTTTTTGCTGAGGTCAGGTTTCTGACCATGCCCCTTCAAGAGTGGACAGGGAAAGTAACCTTTTATAGCAGGCCATACATAGCTCTGCAACCCTGGCTGGAATTATAGAACAACTTATAATATTGTGTTATGTATATCCACTGCATACACCCATAAAAGCAACCCCCCTGTGATATCATGAGAATTAATTTGATGTCTGTCAAATTTTGTAATCCGGTCCCATACATATGATTAAACACGTTTTAAGTAGTATCACAGAACAAGCATATATAAGGAATCAGATCCCCTCTTTTCTCAATACCTACCAATTCCAAATTAATTGGTTGCCTAGATAAGAAATACCAAAGACAGGTAGAATGGGGAATACACTACACCCTTAACAGCCTTTGTCACAGAAGGTAAACTTAAGGATAGAAATAATTTAAAAGAAATAGCAGATTGTAATTACTCTAACTGGCTTAAACATGCACAACTTGAACATTTCATCCATACCTCTCCCTAAAGAACAGATTTCATGCGGACACTGACTCCATTTGAAAACCTATGCTCTAAAAACGACACTGTACCACACTCTTTATCAATGGCCCGAAAACTTATACAAACACCTCATATAACAAATCTCCATACATACACAACTAAATGGCACGAAGATTTAGGGAAGGTGTTAGATAGAGAAGAGTAGGAAAGAGTTTTTAAAAATACAAAGAAATCATCCACTTCCCCATGATTATTAGAACTCAACTTTAAAGTATTACTGCGGTGGTATATTACCCCAAACCGCTTATATTCCATATACTCGGAGGCCAGTGATAGGTGCTGTAGAGGGTGTGATGACAAAGGTAGCTGCAAACACATGTGGTGGGAATGCGACGGATTAAAGCTATTATGGCAAAGTGTACAGGGAGTGCAGAATTATTAGGCAAGTTGTATTTTTGAGGATTAATTTTATTATTGAACAACAACCATGTTCTCAATGAACCCAAAAAACTCATTAATATCAAAGCTGAATAGTTTTGGAAGTAGTTTTTAGTTTGTTTTTAGTTATAGCTATTTTAGGGGGATATCTGTGTGTGCAGGTGACTATTACTGTGCATAATTATTAGGCAACTTAACAAAAAACAAATATATACCCATTTCAATTATTTATTTTTACCAGTGAAACCAATATAACATCTCAACATTCACAAATATACATTTCTGACATTCAAAAACAAAACAAAAACAAATCAGTGACCAATATAGCCACCTTTCTTTGCAAGGACACTCAAAAGCCTGCCATCCATGGATTCTGTCAGTGTTTTGATCTGTTCACCATCAACATTGCGTGCAGCAGCAACCACAGCCTCCCAGACACTGTTCAGAGAGGTGTACTGTTTTCCCTCCTTGTAAATCTCACATTTGATGATGGACCACAGGTTCTCAATGGGGTTCAGATCAGGTGAACAAGGAGGCCATGTCATTAGATTTTCTTCTTTTATACCCTTTCTTGCCAGCCACGCTGTGGAGTACTTGGACACGTGTGATGGAGCATTGTCCTGCATGAAAATCATGTTTTTCTTGAAGGATGCAGACTTCTTCCTGTACCACTGCTTGAAGAAGGTGTCTTCCAGAAACTGGCAGTAGGACTGGGAGTTGAGCTTGACTCCATCCTCAACCCAAAAAGGCCCCACAAGCTCATCTTTGATGATACCAGCCCAAACCAGTACTCCACCTCCACCTTGCTGGCATCTGAGTCGGACTGGAGCTCTCTGCCCTTTAACAATCCAGCCACGGGCCCATCCATCTGGCCCATCAAGACTCACTCTCATTTCATCAGTCCATAAAACCTTAGAAAAATCAGTCTTGAGATATTTCTTGGCCCAGTCTTGACGTTTCAGCTTGTGTGTCTTGTTCAGTGGTGGTCGTCTTTCAGCCTTTCTTACCTTGGCCATGTCTCTGAGTATTGCACACCTTGTGCTTTTGGGCACTCCAGTGATGTTGCAGCTCTGAAATATGGCCAAACTGGTGGCAAGTGGCATCTTGGCAGCTGCACGCTTGACTTTTCTCAGTTCATGGGCAGTTATTTTGCGCCTTGGTTTTTCCACACGCTTCTTGCGACCCTGTTGACTATTTTGAATGAAACGCTTGATTGTTCAATGATCGCGCTTCAGAAGCTTTGCAATTTTAAGAGCGCTGCATCCCTCTGCAAGATATCTCACTATTTTTGACTTTTCTGAGCCTGTCAAGTCCTTCTTTTGACCCATTTTGCCAAAGGAAAGGAAGTTGCCTAATAATTATGCACACCTGATATAGGGTGTTGATATCATTAGACCACACCCCTTCTCATTACAGAGATGCACATCACCTAATATGCTTAATTGGTAGTAGGCTTTCGAGCCTATACAGCTTGGAGTAAGACAACATGCATAAAGAGGATGATGTGGTCAAAATACTCATTTGCCTAATAATTCTGCACTCCCTGTAGAAACTCATTTTTGGACGGTCTTAACTGACGACTTCATTCTAATTCCTAGAATAGCACTACTTAATGATCTACCGAAATTCCCATGCAAATTGAGACTGAACCTGTTACAAATAGGCTTGAGTGGGGCTAAATCCTTAATAGCTCTTAAATAGAGACGCAAGAAATACCAACAAAGAGACTGTGGACTGACAAGATATCTGACCTACTAATATTGGAAGAGCAGGGGTTAATTAAGTAACAGAGATTGAATACCTTTCATGATATAACATTTTTATGGGAGGAATCCATTTACTCCCCATAATACACATATAGGATCTAGAATAATGCAAAAGATACAATATATTAAACTAAGCTTCATATGGTATAGCAAAACTTTATAAAGCTCTAAGACACTGACTTAGACATCCTGACTAACGGCTAGATTATGAGTCTTGCGTTAGGGTTAAAAAGCAGCGTTGAGAGGTCCCAACGCTGCTTTTTAACGCCCGCTGGTATTACGAGTCTTGAAGGTACAGGTGCACCGCTCACTTTTTTGGCCAGACTCGGAAATACCGCAAATCCACTTACGTTAATTGCGTATCCTATATTTTCAATGGGACTTGCATAGCGCCGGTATTACGAGTCTGACAAAAAGTGAGCGGTAGACCCTCTCCTGTAAAGCCTGGTACCGCATTTTAAAGTCAGTAGTAAAGAGTTTTATGGGCTAACACCGTAGCATAAAACTATTAACTAAAGTGCTAAAAAGTACACTAACACCCATAAACTACCTATTAACCCATAAACCGAGCCCCCCCCCCCCCACATTGCAAACACTTAAATAAATTTTTTAACCCCTAATCTGCTGACTGGACATCGCCGCCACTTCAATAAATATATTAACCCCTAAACCGCCGAATTCCCGCCTCGCAAACACTAGTTAAATTTTATTAACCCCTAATCTGCCGTCCCTAACATCGCCGACACCTACCTACATTTATTAACCCCTAATCTGCTGCCCCCAACGTCGCTGCCACTATATTAAATGTATTAGTCCCTAAACCTAAGTCTAACCCTAACACCCCCCTAACTTAAATATAATTTAAATAAAACTAAATAAAATTACTACAATTAAATAAATTATTCCTATTTAAAACTAAATACTTACCTATAAAATAAACCCTAAGATAGCTACAATATAACAAATAGTTACATTGTATCTAGCTTAGGATTTATTTTTATTTTACAGGCAACTTTGTATTTATTTTAACTAGGTACAATAATTATTAAATAGTTATTCAGGGGCGGCTGAAGAAATCCATCATCGGGCTGAAGTCGGAAGTCCATCATCGGGATGAAGTCTTCTATCAAGCCGCATCTTCAATCTTCTTTGTTCCGGAGCGGAGCCATCTTCTTCCCAGCCGACGCGGATCCAACCTCTTCAAGCGACGCCTACTAGCCGAATGACGGTTCCTTTAAATGACGTCATCCAAGATGGCGTCCCTCGAATTCTGATTGGCTGATAGGAATCAGCCAATCGGAATTAAGGTAGGAAAATTCTGATTGGCTGATGGAATCAGCCAATCAGAATCAAGTTCAATCCGATTGGCTGATCCAATCAGCCAATCAGATTGAGCTCGCATTCTATTGGCTGTTCCGATCAGCCAATAGAATGCAAGCTCAATCTGATTGGCTGATTCCATCAGCCAATCAGAATTTTCCTACCTTAATTCCGATTGGCTGATAGAATCCTATCAGCCAATCGGAATTCGAGGGACGCCATCTTGGATGACGTCATTTAAAGGAACCGTCATTCGGCTAGTAGGCATCGCTTGAAGAGGTTGGATCCGTGTCGGCTGGGAAGAAGATGGCTCCGCTCCGCTCCGGAACAAAGAAGATTGAAGATGCGGCTTGATAGAAGACTTCATCCCGATGATGGACTTCCGACTTCAGCCCGATGATGGATTTCTTCAGCCGCTGCTTGGATCCAGACTTCAGCCCGAGGATGGACGTCACTCTTCAGCCCCCCGCTTGGGCTTGGATCAAGACTTCGGACCCTCTTCTGGACAGATCGGGACCCGGTGAGGTGAAGACAAGGTAGGGAGATCTTCAGGGGCTTAGTGTTAGGTTTATTTAAGGGGGGTTTGGGTTAGATTAGGGGTATGTGGGTGGTGGGTTGTAATGTTGGGGGGGGTATTGTATGTTTTTTTTTACAGGCAAAAGAGCTGAATTCTTTGGGGCATGCCCCGCAAATGGCCCTTTTAAGGGCTGGTAAGGTAAAAAAGCTTTGAGCTTTTTTAATTTAGAATAGGGCATTTTTTTATTTTGGGGGGCTTTGTTATTTTATTAGGGGGCTTAGAGTAGGTGTAATTAGTTTAAAATTGTTGTAATATTTTTCTAATGTTTGCAAATATTTTTTTATTTTTTTATTTTTTGTAACTTACTTCTTTTTTATTTTTTGTACTTTAGTTAGTTTATTTAATTGTATTTATTTGTAGATATTGTATTTAATTAATTTATTGATAGTGTAGTGTTAGGTTTAATTGTAACTTAGGTTAGGATTTATTTTACAGGTAATTTTGTAATTATTTTAACTATTTTAGCTATTAAATAGTTCTTAACTATTTAATAGCTATTGTACCTGGTTAAAATAAATACAAAGTTGCCTGTAAAATAAATATTAATCCTAAAATAGCTACACTATAACTATAATTTATATTGTAGCTATATTAGAGTTTATTTTAAAGTTAAGTATTTAGATTTAAATAGGAATAATTTATTTAATAAGAGTTAATTTATTTTGTTAGATAAAAATTATATTTAACTTAGGGGGGTGTTAGGGTTAGGATTAGACTTAGCTTTAGGGGTTAATACATTTATTAGAATAGCGGTGAGCTCCAGTCGGCAGATTAGGGGTTAATGTTTGAAGTTAGGTGTCGGCGATGTTAGGGAGGGCAGATTAGGGGTTAATACTATTTATTATAGGGTTATTGAGGCGGGAGTGAGGCGGATTAGGGGTTAATAACTTTATTATAATAGCGGCGCAGCGCCCCCTCGGCAGATTAGGGGTTAATAAGTGTAGGCAGGTGGAGGCGACGTTGAGGGGGGCAGATTAGGGGTTAATAAATATAATATAGGGGTCTGCGGTATTCGGGGCAGCAGATTAGGGGTACATAGTGATAATTTAGCTGGCGGCGGTGTACGGAGCAGCAGATTAGGGGTTAAAAAATTTAATAGAGTGGCGGAGATGTGGGGGAACCTCGGTTTAGGGGTACATAGGTAGTTTATGGGTGTTAGTGTACTTTAGAGCACAGTAGTTAAGAGCTTTATAAACCGGCGTTAGCCCAGAAAGCTCTTAACTACTGACTTTTTTCTGCGGCTGGAGTTTTGTCGTTAGATTTCTAACGCTCACTTCAGTCACGACTCTAAATACCGGCGTTAGAAAGATCCCATTGAAAAGATAGGATACGCAATTGACGTAAGGGGATCTGCGGTATGGAAAAGTCGCAGCTGGAAAGTGAGCGTTAGACCCTTTAATGACTGGCTCCAAATACCAGAGGGCGGTAAAAACCAGCGTTAGGAGCCTCTAACGCTTGTTTTGACGGCTACCGCCCAACTCTAAATCTAGGCCTAAGATAATAAGATAGATAGTTTCAGACTATCGGATGGAGTGTAAGGCAATTGGATTAAAATATAACTTTTAATAGAAATATTAAAATAATGTATTTACACAAGGACACACATTTAAAATTAACGTTAGTATCATATCGGTATATGTATTGGGTGAAACACCGCCCGTGGGGGTAAACTTCAGGTTTGATAATAAAGAGATAGATACTCTTCAGTAGTTTAGGCTTTTATATTGACTTATTGGTAATATCAATCTAGCCCATAAGACTGCAGCGATAGGTTAAATAGGCTGGTAATATCTCAGCCAGCATAGTTAAATCAAGGTGGCTGTAGTAGACTGCTGTACTCTGGTTTTGCGACCTTTGCCACTGCTGGCTACTATAAATTCAAATATAGTGGAGTCTTAAAGATTATAGGCCAAAATAATTTTAGATATATATTGTGGCTTAGACGTATAGGTAAAAATAAAGTCACTGACTTTCCAAGTGAAGGGTCTATGTCAGTTATTGTAATTTTTGTTCCCTATATATCGGGATATCATTCTCCACTTAAGCGGTAGGTGTGTGTTGAAAAGTAGGAAGTGGAGCATTGGTTAAAAGGCTATCTGTCCTTATAATAAAGTTTAAAAGTTCAGATTATTGTATAACATAAATAGTAGGTTGACTCCCTACGTTATCAAGAATGAATATGGCTAGGTATATCTGTAACTAACTGGCCTGTACCACAAAATGTAAATAAATCTAGCTGTCACAGTTTATTTCTATAAAAAAGTTCTGAAGTTACCAGGTTATGAGTTTATTTAGCATATGACATAAGCTTACAAGTTATCATAATGTGTTGGATTTCGTGTTGATGCAACTTGTTTAATTATACCTCATGCTGTAAATAATTGCAGCAGGTACTGTTAGTTTATTTAGATAATGATAAGGCTGTTTTGTAGATACATACAGTAGTTACAACCTGTTTACCAACATATTAATAAAGTTACCTAGGTAAGTACTTATAATTGTAAGGTTCTTATCACTGCATTAGCGGCCTATACCGCAGTTTATAACATTATTCGTGAATGTCAACTTTATATTTTTGAGTTATGAATAGTTGTTTAGCCACTTCATGCTTTAGTGGTTATAAAGTTACTTATGATTATAAGTCTTAGATGATATCGATCCGAAATTAGGACTGAATGGAAAAAGTTTATATCAATAGATTACCAGTCTATACCGCTGCCTGTATCATCGTTCCGGCGAATAAGTGTTATTACCCTATGTCAAATTAATTATTTGTGTAGTGTCACTGTGAGTTTTAACGTAGCTGAAGTTAATATAGATTTGGCTGGTGTTAAAATCCCAGCTTACAAGTGAGAGTAACTTGAGTTAGTTGCTTAATGTTTTATTTGTTACAAGTTGCTACACATTTTAAGGTAGCACAACTGGTTACCATCTATATATTGTATCACATTTGTTAATTCCAATCTTTGTCACTAAATGATTAGCAGCGTGTGTATTCTAGAAGTACGGATTACCGGCCTATACCGCTATTATAAACTATGTTGTTAATTATAATCTCACCGGATTTTAAGGGTTACCGGTCTTAAGCCAAATCAACTGACTAATGCTGCAACAGTAACATTTAAATATATCCTAAGTCACTGGATTTAACGTGCACATTATATATTAGTTACCGATGTTCAGTTTACTGGTATCCCATATCAAGTTACCACTGTACCTATTTGTACATTCATTGGCTTTAATATCTATCCCGGTCACTTGTGTATGGACAGCGTGTGTAGTCTAAACTAAAGGATTACCGGCCTATACCACTTTAAAAGCTAAGTTATTAGATAGTCTCTCCGGTGTTTAGTGATCACCGGTCAAAAAGCCGTAGCCACCAGCTTATGCTGTAATATCAGCGTCTTACTATATTTGGGTCACTGAGTATAACATACATACTATGTGTCTGATACAGAGTCACAATTTAGACGTCTCAAGGTAGGGTGATCTTCTTGGGGGTAGTGTTAGGTTTTATTAAGGGGGATTGGGTGGGTTTTAGAGTAGGGTTGGGTGTGTGGGTGGTGGGTTTTAATGTTGGGGGGGTATTGTATTTTTTTACAGGTAAAAGAGCTGATTACTTTTGGGCAATGCCCCACAAAAGGCCCTTTTAAGGGCTATTTGTAATTTAGTATAGGGTAGGGATTTTTTTTATTTTGGGGGGCTTTTTTATTTTATTAGGGGGATTAGATTAGGTGTAATTAGTTTAAAATTCTTGTAATTATTTTATTATTTTTTGTATTTTAGTGTTTGTTTTTATTCGCACTTTATTTAATTTAATTGTATTTAATTGTAGTTAGTTTAGGTAATTAATTTAATTATAGTGTAGTGTTAGGTGTAATTGTAACTTAGGTTAGGGTTTATTTTACAGGTATATTTGTATTTATTTTAGCTAGGTAGTTATTAAATAGTTAATAACTATTTAATAACTATTGTACCTAGTTAAAATAAATACAAAAACGTGCCTGTAAAATAAAAATAAATTCTAAGCTAGCTATAATGTAACTATTAGTTATATTGTATCTATCATAGGGTTTATTTTACAGGTAAGTATTTAGTTTTAAATAGGAATAATTAATTTAATTGTAGTAATTTTATTTAGATTATTTTAAATTATATTTAAATTAGAGGGGTGTTAGGTTTAGACTTAGATTTAGGGGTTAATAACTTTATTATAGTGGTGGCGACGTTGGGGGCGGCAGATTAGGGGCTAATAAGTGTAGGTAGGTTGCAGCGATGTTGGGGCGGCAGATTAGGGGTTAATAAGTGTAGGTAGGTTGCGGCAACGTCGGTGGGGCAGATTAGGGGTTAATAACTATAATGTAGGTGGCAGCGATTTTGGGGGTAGCAGATTAGGGGTTCATTAGTATAATGTAGGTGGCGGCGGTGT